>NC_142065.1:85223753-85483753 GCF_059756535.1 Pantherophis guttatus
ACAGTAAATAGAAATGTTTTGGAGTGATCTTTTTTAAAAAATAATAAATTTAGCTGGAATATTATTTATCCCTGCTGATTAATTTCTTTTCAGGTCTTCAAACGCTCTGTCAAATTCTGATCTAAAAATAAGCAATCATCTTCTGTCATTCCCCACCTCTTATTTTCTTTCCAGTATGTCAACTGTAAAGGTCTTAATTTCTCAAATTATTCTTCTGTCATCAGTATTCTGTCAACAATTTTTTTTTTGAGTTGTAGAGGTCCATTCCATACTTTCATTAAAACAGAAAGGATGTCTATCTATTTCATATTAATTAATTCTTTTGTAGTGCCATGCAGTCCTTCAAGCTATCTTTCTGAGTCTTCAGTTTCTTTCCTAATAATTGTACTGTTAAGAATTTCTGCTATCTCTTCACTGCTCTGGAGTTTTTGAACTTCTTTGTTTTATAAAATTGATTTTTATTCTGTTTCTCATGCCTTCTTTAGCTTTTTCTTTTCAGTTCCTCTGATTCATCTGTTGCCTTTATCAATATTTTTTTCATCTTGTTCCACATTAAAGTCTTGTGTTATGAAAACCTGGCTCTTTTTCGCCTGCATTCTGATCTATTTGATTTTATACATTTGAAACCTTCATTGTTGATGACATTTGTGTTCATTTTTTAGTAGCACTTTTATTGAGGTTTTGTTTTGTTTTTTAATCATAGGGCCAAACTGCCATTATAAATATATGGGATCCATGTATCATGAGCAAACTTATTTAATTGTTTTATTGAATAAAATGCAGTTGGCCAGGCTTACACAATTGCCCGCAATACTAATAAAACTAGGAGATCTCCCAGATGATAGTGCTCTCCCACTACTGGGCTAACCTGACCACCCATCTGCCAATCAAATAGCATCAGATATTGTGATCTAAGTTTGTGCTACTATCGATTTTACCCTTGATTGAGTAAAACTCAACATGGCATAGTGAATGCTGTTTCAGAACCAGTTTGTAACTTGAACTTCAAGAGGCAACATAAACTTTTCCTGGAGCAATTGCAAGCTGAAGTGGCTGTTCATGGACACGCATGCAGAGTCAAAGGGAAAAAACTTTCAGCTATTTAGGCCCCACAAAGATGTGGCTCTTAATAATTTGAAGAGATTGTGCTCATGGGTGTCAGGCCCCATCGGAGCCTGAATCTGCAGAGGAAGATGAGCCGGAACTGGAGCCGACAGAGATCGAGGGGGCGGCTTTGTTGGCTTCAGAGGAAAATGGGGAAGAGCAGACCCAGTCAGACCAGGGCTTTTCAGGATTGGGATGGCTTGTAGGCAGGGAGGAAGGGGGGCAGGATAACCAAGAGTGGCTAAGCAGTGAACATGAGAGACAGAGCTCAGGCAATGAGCAAGAACCACCACCTCCTGATCCTTGAGCACGGAGAGTGGAGAGAAGGTGAGAACAGCGCAGACTGAGTCAACTACTTGGGAGGAGAGCACCCTGCCCCTCTTACAACCTTTGCGGCATCCCCATGATCATGTGATCAAAATTCAGAGGATTGGCAACTGGTTCATACTTATGACTATTGCTGTGTCCCAAGATCATGTGATCATCTTTTGATACCTTCTGACAAGCAAAATCAATGGGCAAGCCAGATTCACTTAACAACCGGGTTACTAATTTATCAATCACAGTGATTCACTTAACAACTGAGGCAAGAAAAGATATAAAATGGGGCAAAACTCACTTAACAAATGTCTCGCTGAACAACAGAAATTTTGGGCTCAGTTGTGGTCAGATGTCAAGGACAATCTGTATACCTTCTTCTGAATTATTCCCATCAGTTTGTTTATTCACCAAACATTATTATTCAGACACATATTCACCAGTACATTTAGAAAAGCGTGTGGAGTATAGCTGAAAGAATGCTTGTGTGAAGGATTGTGGGGGTGGGCCTAGAAGCTACAAAGTAATGGAAAACAAATCAGGCATAAACAATCAGGAAGGAGGTATTATATGTGGTTAACTTATCTTACCAATGACAACTCAGCCTAGGTGGTAAGTGGGACAGTCTTCCAAATCAAAGAGACTCCACGGTCTTACTGTAAATAAGAGTAGGAAAATCCTCTTGCAATTTTCAAGAGTCTCTGTTTACTCCAGAGCAGGCATTAAATATACCCTACTAAGGTCTGTGTAATTCTTGATTCCTTGTCCTTGCCTGGCTTTGTGACACTTGACAGATAGCATTAATTTTTTGAATGGGAGGAAAGGATGTTTGTCCAGCACAAACTTTTTTTTTTTTTTTTTGGTAACCTGAAGATACGGGAAGCAGCCCTTGGTTTTTTTGGCCACCTTGAAAGTATGCATACTTGGCCAAGTATGCATACTTTCAATTATGCCAACTTGAAAGTGTGCCAATTAAGCAGAATTGACAGTTCTCAGTGTTCAAATATTGGCTAAAAAAAAACAAAACAAGGAAGTTTGGCTGATGCTTCTCCTTGAACCCAATCACAAACCAATAGGCACAGGTCTTGCTGTCCAAATAGATGTACAAATGGTTAACACAGCCTGGATCAGTTTCAGGTATATTTTAAATTGGATTAGAGAATAACTGGGAGGCAAGAAGTAATGTAACGTAGAAGATCTCCATGGTATACAGATCTTAATGGCTGGGTATATACAACATATTAAATCCAAACCAACAAACTGCATTGTGGTTTAGCATCATGACACACAAATCAAGTCTTAGAGCTATACCTTTTTCAAATGTAATGAAGTCCACATAGAGTTTCGGCATTGGTTTAATTGTCTTCTCACCAGCCACCATGCATTTGTAATGGCCTCAACTTGTTTTTCACGCTACGGGGAAAAGAAATTATCTGTATTCATCCATGCAGGGCTGTTTTAAGAATCTGAGCAGCTCAGGAGCAGGCAGTTCATTTGAGATTTCTCCTTCATTTCGCTGCTTCCTATGTGAATACAATTTGGTAATCCATTGAAATCAATGGCCCAGAAACCTGTATGGAAATCTCAATTACTGAACATCTCAGGATTGTATTTCAGCAGATTATTTTTATTGTCTTGAAACTGAAAGTATTAATTTATCCATAGAAGAGAACATTTGCAAGCTCAAGGCTGAACTGTGGGGTGAACTGATAGGGGCATTGTTTACTGCTTGATTATTGGTCTGGTATTGATCCTGGTGTTAATTTCTGCTTATTGGGTACCCCAACTGAGGAACTACCAGCTCAGACAATCAAACAGTAAACAACAGCCTAATCAAGGAACCACCACGGAGAAAACAAACTCCCACCAAAACTGACAGAGCAAGCCACCTGTGTATAAACAGAAAGAAAATTCCACTTCCTTCTAGCACCGATGATGTTACCTGGTTGGGTAATGAAATGTAATGTCTGCAAGGAAACAACCAAGCTCCAAGGACCACGGTATTGATTTCCTTGGTCTTTTTAGGATCAGAGCCACTATTTGGACAGAGCAGCCTTCTTATGTAGGACCTGGAAGAATTGTTCATCCCAAAAGTTTGCATCCATCGATGGGCAAGGAATAGGGAGTGTATTCTCAGTAAACAAAGCATTGGCAAGGGGAAAAAATGGAGCAGTGTCCCTCTCTATCTCTATTTACTCTGGAATTTTCCTCCAACTGCTTACCATTCAGGATAACTGAGAAAAGATTCAGAGAATTAAATGCAATGTAGCTTTGTCCATAATACATTTTTCACCATTAAACAGTAGTTTCTGTGTGTATCTGCTTCTCCTGGCTACAAGGTTATAGCATCATAATTTCAAACTTTCAACTTAATGGCCATATGTTAATGGATACTGTTTTATTGACTTGAAAGTATAGCAAGCAGGTCGAGCTGTAGTTATGGTGGTGTCTCTTACCCACCTTGCTGCTTAGCCTGTATTTGATATTATTGGGTTCCTAAATTAATCTCTATTGCATAATCAATGTTCTGTCTTCTTCCTTTTCCTAGGCTTTCCTTAATATATCTTCTTTTATGAGCCTTAAATAACACATGCTTGTTATTGTTAAAATGGACAGTTTTATCAGGCAATCTCCTCACTCTGATTTCTTTTACTTAGCCCAACTAATCTGATTCTCTCCTTTCTCTCTGCCTTCACCTGCCCTGGCATTCCCACCTCCTGTTTAAGATTCATTTATCTTTGACTTTCATTGTATTCATCATTTCTTCTGTGTACTTATAAACAAACTGAAACAAGATTTTCAAGTAAAATCTTAAACTGATCTTGGCTAGATTGAGGAGCTCAAACTTGTTAAGGGTCTTGTTGAAAGGCTGGTGTTTCTTATCTAAAGCAATATGTTTTGGAGCTGATTTGTTTTAAAACCTGATAGACAATCTCTTATTGGAAGTCAAGGATTCTGGATAAGGATGTGTCCAAAATAGCTCCATCCATAACTTTTATTTATTTGTTTGCTTAAACAATTTATATAACCATATATAATGAAGGTGACCCTGAGTGGTATGCAGAGATTATATATATATACACAGAGGTACAGCGAAATATCTTCAAAAAAACCCCAGAAAGTCCAGTTGCCTCTTGAAAAAGCACCTTTGAGACAAGCTCACAAAAGCGACAGATTGTATAATGCAGGTTTCCCTTGGATGCCTGTAGGCCACCACAGGTTCCATATGTGAAGTGATTATGCTCATTGAAGGAAAGAATAAATGCTGTCAAATTGTGTACAGTGGAGAAAATTAATTGTAGAGTTGCTGGGCATTGACCCACACACTGACAAGATGCCTCAGAAGATAGACCAGTAACATTAAGTAATATATTGAATATCATATTTAAATGAATGTTATGCTTTTCGATACATATGGCATGATAGTTAGACATATACTTAGTGATATTTCCTGCTGTGGATTTTGATTTAATACTTCGTGTTTCTTTGGTTAGAGGTACTGGATCAGGGGTGGGTTCTACTTACCTTTACTACCAGTTAGCATCATGCACAGGTGCGTGCACTTCTGCGCATGTGCAGATCGCCTATGTCTGGGTCAGTGGGTGGAACCTCCTGCAGTTTTACTACTGGTTCTTGGGAACCGGTCCAAACCGGGAGCAACCCACCACTGTACTGGATGTTACATCTGGTAATGCTGGGTAGATCTTCAAAATGGCATTTCGCTTTAACAATTGTGGAAGTGAAGCTCTCCCTCTAAGGAGCACAACATGGCTCCCTTACTCAGAAAAAAAGCAAAATATTTCTTTCCTTTGCTTGTTACCAGCCCCTAAAATAGCCAGAGATCAGGCAAAGCCTCTTCCAATCTTTCTAAACCAGATATTGGAAGCAAAAGATGAGGTCTCATTATACCAATCATTTCCCACCACTGGAAGAAGTCATGAAATAATGCAAATGGCCAAGACTCTCTGGTATGGCAGAAAATCATGACTTTCTACCACCAAGGACAAACTGAAAATTCAGATTACAGAATTGTGTATCATTTAAGGTGCGTGCTATTCAACGTTCAATCATCTGTCCATTTTGTCACATTTCTGCCTCATTCTGGGGTTTAAAAATTCCCACTAATTTTTGTATGTCTCTAATGCGTCCATTTTATATGCATCTTCTTCTACTCATTAAAGATTTACAAACATTTCTTGAATGGATCCACATTGTATACATTGTTGACCTCACAAATTCTAAAGAGGTGAAGTATCTGGAGAATATTTATGGTTGGTTGTCCACACCAGCCCAAACCTAATCCTAGCTCTAAGATCAACATGGGAGATTTCTTCACCTTTAGTTTGAACTGGGGCACTACCTATTATCAAAACAATAGGTCGGTGTTTTTCAAATTTGGCAACATTGTGATGTGTGGACTTCAGTTTCCATTCTGCCTTGGTAATTCTGTACAATATTCATGTGTGTAATATAGAGAGGTCAGTATCTCATGTAGAGTTAAACCATAAATTTTTATCTGGTACCCATTGGAATTTTGTTGGAATTTTTTGATCAAGAGTTTTTAATCTTCCTTCTGCAAAACCTAAATTGGGCAACAATTAAAAAGGCAACCATGTTTCTAATTATACCTATTGCTTTCAGAAGTGAGTTGGTCTCCTCTTTTTCTTATTAATTACTTCATATTTGGGATTTCTATATTTTAAATTTTGTACCTGTGTTCTATTGCTTTGGGTCTATAAGTAGATATTATGCTTTTCCCACCAAAGAATGGTACTATGCTCAAGATGGTTAACAATAATAAAAGTAGAGCTGTGAAAAGCCCTGAATGAGCGCTTTGGTTTGAGTGTCCAAAACTAAAACTAGATTGTCCCTGGATTTAGTAGTCCTTTGAAACCATATCTACTCCATCTAGGTTTCAGGATGAGCTTGTTTTCCTCATCCATATTCTAACCCCGTGATGGTGAACCTATGGCATGCATGCGTGCACTGACCAGCTGATTTTCGGGCCTTCTGGGCCCACCAGATATCAGAAAACAGGCTGTTTCCTACCTCCAGAGGGCTTGGGGAAGTGGGGAAGGCCTGCTTTTGCTTCTCCCCAGGCTCCAGCCTGGGGAGGGTGAAAATGGCCTCCCCCTTGGAGGCCCTCTGGAGGCCAGAAACGGCCCATTTGCCGACTTCCAGTGGGTCCAGAAGACCCATTTTTCACCCTCCCCAGGCTCCAGGGCCTTTCTAGGAACCTGGGGAGGGCGAGAACGGCCTTCCCCAGGTTCCTAGAAAGGCTCTGGAGCCTAGGGAGGGTGCAAAATGGGCCTTCTAGTCCCACTGGAAGTCAGCAAATGGGCTGTTTCTGGCCTCCGGAGGGCCTCCGGGTGGGTGGGGAAGGACATTTCCGCCCTCCCCAGGCACCTAGAAAGGTTCTGGAGCCTGGGAAGGGCAAAAAATGGGCCTACCGGGCCCACTGTGCCATCACGTGCCAAAAGCAAGGGTAGTGCAGGGGGGTCACACACGCATGCACGGGGGGCAGGGCACATAGAATTATGGGTGTGGTCACCCACGCATGTGACCCCTATGCTCCCCCTGCTTTTGGCACGCGATGGCAAAAAGGTTACCCATCACTGCTCTAACCACTTCCAGATACCAAGTCAGGACCTCTACTACTTCTCTAGCCCAGCCAATGATGAATTTGTGTAATTAAGTACCATCTGTATAGTGCTGATAACCTTGCCAAATAGATAACCTCACCTTGGAATTTCATGTAGATGTTGAATGACAAGGAAGAAAAGGTTGGGCCCTAGGGTACCCCAAAGTATAAAGACCTAGTTCTGGTCTTCTTCTTTCCCCATTATTAACACTCCCTGGAACCTTATGCAAACTACCTCAACAAGATAAATTGCAGTCAAGTTTAAAAGAAATATAAAAATAGAACAGTCAGCAACAGGGCATCTCTACAAAACTCAGCTGCCAGATCAGTTATCATGTCAAATAATATACCCAAATTAACTAATAAAAAGAGAGTTAGATCACAGGTGACAAATCTGTGAGAACTAGCTAACTATTAGATCTCAAGCTGATAGGTCTCATCAGTAAGGAATGACAAAGCTTGCAAAGTCCAATCTTGTGTTCATATCAAATCTGCTTTGATTGATGACAGGATTGAAGGAAGAGACTAGATCTATTCAGAAAACTGATTTTTCTTTCACCTCTGATGACATTTGCAGTTACCAAGGGATGACAATTAAGTGAAACTCTAATCCCTTCTGTGTGTTTGTGTTTATGAAGGTATGGAGTATGTTCTGTGAATCTGAGATTTCTTCTGCATCATGCCCACAAAGTCGCCAGGTGTTCAAGTTGACTTCAAGGTGTGACTTCATTCATCTTATCTTAGACTTCTATTCAAATACAGAAGTTTGAGAGGCTACACCTCCCTGGAGTGTGTGCAACCCGAGAGGCATGGTTATAAGCATGCTTCCCAATTCTTTCAACTATTATGGTCCATTCTACCTTTACTACCGGTACCTTTACTACCGGTTCGCAACGGGATTGCACATGTGCAGATCGCTGGATGACGACATCCGGGGCAGTGGGCGGGGCCTCCCACCGGTTTTACTATTGGTTCTTGCGAACCAGTCCGAACTGGGGGCAACCCACCACTGGTCCATTCATCTGAAATAATATATAAGGGGAAGTTTAGGTTGTTTGAAGATTCAGGATACAGTGCAGCCTATGTGAATGAATCTGGTAATGTAAATATAGCGGGAGAATAAAGAAAAACAATTTTGTGCTGATTTTACCAAAATGGTATAGATTATCAAATTCTTTTGCTCCTGTTTTACTTTCTTCAAAAGATTGACTGGAAGATTACATTCACAGCCAAGCTGAAGTTTGATCAATGTTGGTAACATCATTTATTTGCCACTCTTTCAAGAACCTGTTATCATGGGTTGTTTTGATAAAAAAAATGTAAAATATATGAACAGCTGCGAGGCTCCAGCCTTAATACCTAGTTCAAGGTGATAAATATTAACGTATACTGCAAGTTATCCTCAAGTGGCATAAAACTCAGTCCCTAGGACAAAGAAATTCCTTCAATCAATAGGCCCAATGGTGATTATGATAAAAAGTTATTATCTTTTGTGTCTGAGAGGTGTGATTATTCGTAAAGAAATCATCAACAGAGATGTTGACAGTCTTCAGCCGTCTTAATATTTTTTTTTTTTTTGCACTGAATGAGACAGAGGATAACACAAAACAGCACAGAGAAATTTTCAGAGCATTAAGAAAGATAGCAAACTGGGAATTTAGCAGAAAGAGCTAACGTCCATTTTCTAGGCTAGAGTGATTTGCTTTTTGAGAACAAGGAGGTCTCGCCTGAATCCTGCTAGCATTGATTCCAGACATTGCAGAGTTGCAATATTTTTATCGGTACAGTAGGAAAACTCACCTGTGAACATGCCAATAACTGAAGAAGATCCAACAAATATTTTATTAAAGCTAGTAAGTTGCAGTGAGTCATTGGTCTCTTGGAATAAAGTGAAGAGCACCAGAGACTTAGTCAACAGACTTACAGAGATTGAAGTTGAATATATGTATCGTTCAATCATTTACAATTAATAAGGCCTACAGATAGGTACTCAGGAATTTGAAAATCCACATGTCTGGAAAGAGAACACTTGATAATGTGGGGTATTTAGCCTTTGAGAAATGTGAATGCCAATCAAGCTGGTTCTTATTCTAACTGTTTGACCCTGGATCCCACTTTGAATAGAGAGAATTGTAAATAGACCCATTATCCGTATACCTTGAGAATGTTACACTTTATGGAGAGATTCCATTTAGGAATCAAAGGCCATTCATGGATGTAAACAAAGGTTACAATTCTGGAAAGATACCTATCATGAAGGAATAGTTGTAGCATGTGTATAGAGAAAGATGGTTTTGCAATTAAGGCTATTGTGGTTAGATGCATTGACTGTTACATTAAACAGGCAAGCAAAGGCAGAGTTGTTTAGAGGCCATTGATGAGCTTGGCATGAGCATATAGGAGCATGCAGAACAATAAAAATTCTCTCCACATTAAAGTCTTTGAAACCAACTAGACTGTGATCTTTCTGAAGACTAAGCTTTTCTATGCTTTTCAGCACTACCTAATGCACCTATCTTCGGAGAATCTGTTATTAGCCCTGGGATGAATGCCAGGAACAGATGTTTTGGCAAGCAGAATTTACTCCTGTACTGGTTTAGTACATGCGCAGGAATATAGCTAATTGAGCAAATGCACGACACAAGCACGCTTATTGACTGCTCCAAGGACGAAGTCAAGTCCTATTTCCTCACTCTAGAGCCATAGATCACCTGGGTTTTCGTTCACAGTGCATGGGACGAGTTTACTTCCTTAGGATCTTCTTCCTAAGGAAGAAGGTGGTTGAGCAAGTTGAATGTCCAAAGGAGCGATTGGAAGCTTGTACAGTGTACAAGAATCTGAGCCCAAGAAAAGTCACACAGAATCGGATGAACAACGCACGCAGTTCTACAACTAGTTCTTGAGCAATTCTAGCTATGGATCTTTCCTTGTTCTTGATGCTTGCAAACCAGAAGCTACGGGATGCAAATATCCCAAACCCCAGAAACCTTCCTGCATTTTAACTCCCTGACTTCAGAGGGGCATAAAACCCACATTCTAAGGAATTCATCCTGTGTTGGTGTCTGTTTTCAAATTGTGAGAATTTGTTTTTTCTAGCTAGTACTTTATTCAGTCCAATAAAAGGGAAAAGCCCTTATACAATTTTGCCAATGAGCAACTCAAGACAGGATTTGCTTTCGTGCTCAGGATTTGCTGGGATAACATATTTCAGAGCTCATTAGAATGCTGTCTTCACAAGGTTTCCTCTGAAATGCTGATTTGGCATCATGATGAAGAAAAGGCTTTTGAGACTTCTCAGTGCATTTGTCAGTCATTTAAAAATTTATCTGCCCTTGTAACCTCACCCGTAGCTGCCTATCAAGAATAAATGCATGAAATATAGGTGGATTTATTTTGCTTTTGTGACGGAAGGGAGAAGGGCCTTTTATTCAGGGAAAACTGGAAACTCTGGTGCGGTACTCAATGAATAGCCTGCGTGGAAGAGAAGGCACAAGCATTTAGTTGGTTGGCAGTGGTTTTTTTTTTCCGTGCTTAATTTTGAGCTGCCAGATTCCCAAATCAGCTGGAAATGAAACCAGCTTAAGGAACTGCTTTCTGGATTTCAAGTCCTTCCTCTGTTTTGGTCATAGTGATAGCTGCCTGTCCTGCCCAGACCACAGTCGCCATCATCCAAAATTGGAGGATTCCCCTGCAAGCCTTTTTCTTCTCATGGATGAGCCTCTGAGGATAGGTAGCTTCCTTGAATCCATGCTTCTCCACTCACTCCCTTGTGTAGTTGTACCCACCAGTGGATCAGTTCAAAGAAACACTAGAGTTTCACCATTACTCCTGTCAATTGAGCTACAAGGGAAAACTTTGGCATCGTGTTCATCAATCTCTTTTGAAATAAAAGAAGCATAATCTAGTTGCATCAGTGAACTTGCTTTTTTTTTTTAAAAAAAAAAAGGCAGCCTTCCTTGATTGGTCTGCAATGAACCTTAAAGACAAAAACTGAACTTTTTACCGGTCCACAATGACCTCAGGGGGTTTTTTTGGGTGGTGGTGGGGAAAGGGTGTTATTGTAGTTATTTTAGGTTCTGTGTTTCACTAATTTAGCAGCCCAGAATGAAATGGCCAGGGCAGGATAACAATCGTTGACTGGAGGGGAAGAACATTACCTGCCATAGTGGAGGGCATTTTGCTCAGCTCAGCATGCTAAACTCCATGGGAGAACCAATGGGACTCTGAGTCAACCCACTGCTCCTAATGATCCTTTTCCTACAATCTTGTGCTTCTGTACCTCTCAGACTTCTGACTCTTAACTAATGTCACTATGTTGCCCATAGCCTTTTGAGTTATGTGACTTATTTGGAGAGTTCAAATCCCAGTTTGGAACTGTAGATCTTAAAATAGCAGGAATCAGTTCCTCCAGCTTGCGCTAGTGAGCCTCCGATACAGATAATCCTCAACTTACTATCACAATTGAGCCCAAAATTTATGTTGCTCAGTGAGAAATTTGTTAAATGAGTTTTGCCCCATTTTACAACTTCCCTTGACCCATGTGTTAAGTGAATCACCGAAGCTGTTAAATTAGTAACCCGTTTTTTTAAGTGAATCTGGTTTCTCCGTTGACTTTTGCTTGTCAGAAGGTTGCAGAAGGTGATCACATGACCCCAGGGCACTGTCATAAATGTAAGTCAAGCTTGTCAAGCACCCGAATGTAAATGACGTGACCATGGGGATGCTGCAATGGTCATGAAAAATGGTCATGAGTCATTTTTTCAGAGCTGTTGTAGCTTCGAATGGTCGCTGAGTGAACTGTTGTAGGTCGAGGACTATCTGTATTTCACTGACTTCCCCTGCTCTGATTTTCTATAGGTCAGCCAAAACATATTGATAAATATTGTTGGGTAGAAAAAATGTGTTTATTACTGAAATGTGAATTCTCTTCTAACAACCGAAATGAGGAAACAGTGATTTTGGCTGCCACAGGATTACCGATGGGATAGGGATCACTCCTTCATTGCAGGAATCCTAATTAAAGCCAGAATCTAATCTGATCCTCACCCACCCATCTCAATATCTGGTGAGACATAAAGCAGGCAGACTAGGTCTATCACTACTGATCTGAGAAAGAGAGATGAGATCTTTACTTTTTGCCAGTGCTGTTGAAAAAGGCTGTATAAATAGATAATTCTGCTGATATTGCAATTTGATGTGCAAATAAATGTCCAATGTCCAATAAGGTTCTACCAGAACTGAACCGGGTTTTTATGCACACCTGCAAAATGCTTCCCATCAGGGGTGAAATGTTACTGGTTCGGACTGCTTCGGCCAAACTGGTAGCAATGGCGGCGGGTGGTTCGGAGAACCCATAGTGACGGCAGTGCGAGGCTCCACCCACATGCCCGGTCGTAACCTGTTTTTTACCCTCTGCACATGCGCAGAAGGGTCCACGTGCGCACATGACAAACCGGTGGGAAAGGTAAGTAGATTTCACCCCTGCTTCCCATATACTTGTTATATTATAAATATATTTCAAAAGTAGCATAAGAAAACAAGTTAAACTAGAAGCATAGGAAATGAGGCTAGATTTCTTTGAAATCTATCTCTCAAAGAAGGATTGCCGAAAGCTTTCATTCAAAGGTGATTCCTTTGAATCTCCGAACGGATCAACTTTCTGAATTGCACTGGTGATTCAGATCAAATCAGATGTTCTTTTTTAAAAAATCAACATTCTAAAAGCTGATTCACTTATCTCTAAATCATCAGTGTCGGTGCCCTTGCCAGACATCCGCTCTGCCAGTAGTCACCTGCTTGGCTTCTGACAGGGCCCAAAATAAAACTGAAAATAAATGAAATTGGCAGAACACCAACTCTATATAATCTAGATGTCCATTCCCAGGTAGCAGTTTTGAATTTGCATGGATTTCAGTGTAATCTTCGGCTCTTAATGCAAAGATGACATATTCATTCCTCCATATCTACAACACTAAAAAGATAGAATTTGACACATTTATCAAATATATTTACATATGCAAATCGATAAACATGTCAGATAAAGTGCATAGGATGGTGCAGTTCTAAATGAATATAGCATTGAAATGACAATTCAAAGTTACATACTTCTGAATTCTACTTCTACTTGGGTACAAATTATACACAGCTACAGTTACTCTGTATATCAATAGTATTAATATTAAGCTCATGCGATATGTAATAGTACTGAAAACAGCATACATACTATAGGTCCTTGGTTGTTTTCGTGCAGATGTTTCATTACGCAACTAGGTAACATCATCAGTGCTATAAAGGAGTGGGATTTACTCTCTGTATATATACAGTGACTTGCCCCGTTAGAATTGATGGGAGTATTCTTGGTGGTTTCTTGATTGTTATCTAGATGGGTAATGAAACATCTGCAAGGAAACCAAGATCAGAGATTACCAAGGTCCACACAGTTCAGCCCTGTGCTACAAATATCTTCTTCTATCAATGCATACTGTACATACTAGGATCATTTTTCTTCAACCTCCAATAGGCAGATTTTTTTTTTAAAAAAAGGGGTGGGTGCAGTGGTGGGTTGCCCCCGGGTTCAGCCCAGTTCTATAGAACCGGTAGTAAAACCAGCAGGAGGCTCCGCCCACTGACCCGGATATCATCAGAAGCAATCTGTGCATGCACAGACCGGTTTGCATCACACGGGCATGATGCAAACCGGTAGTAAAGTTAAGTAGAACCTACCCCTGGGTAAGTGGGAGAAGAGGAAAGGCTTCACATATTCTTTGTTAAGCAATTAGTTTAGTTTAGTTTAGTTGGATTTATATACCGCCCTTCTCCTGAAGGATTCAGGGCGGTGAACAGCCAAAGATAAAACACATGCAATATAAAATTTAAAAACAATTTAAAACATATTAAACAAATTTGGCCCATACTAATTAAAACACCCCATTTTTAAAACAAATTAAAATTAAGCAATTAAAAGGAGTTAGGCCAGCCCAGCTTGTTGGAATAAAAAAGTCTTGAGGGCACAGCAGAAAATGCGTAAATCCGGGATCCTCCGTAACTCCGAGGGGAGCTCGTTCCAAAGGGCAGGTGCCCCCACAGAGAAGGCTCTCCCCCTGGGGGCCGCCAGTCGACACTGTTTGACTGATGGCACCCTGAGGAGCCCCCCTCTGTGGGAGCATACTGGCCGGTGAGAGGCTACCAGTGGCAGAAGGCGGTCTCGTAAATTGTAGCAGTTGTGGGATTAAAAAACATCTGCCAAATTGGGGAGTACATCCTGGATGGTTTGACCAATATCCGGTGTAACATCTTATCAATCAATCCATGTGATTTCTGTTGGGCATGAACAGATGGTCACTACATTACCAAGTTCATGCTGCCTGCTATCACCATATAATCTCTCTTTTTCGTGCTTCGTCCTGCAGTGTTAATGAAAAGCTAGGGAATTTTAAGTTCTTCACCCTCCAACAAGGTTGCAACGAGTGTAAAAAATATTCACTCTGTGCACACAAAATGAAAGAAGCCTGAAAATCGTAGCCGCGGGATATGTGTGGATGGGTCTTTCTTTTTATTACATGTTCTTTTAAAGTTGATCGTGTTCGATTAATTCTAAATTGGCTCAAAATGTTAGGGAAGGGAAGGAGAACATTTATTCACCAGGTTGCAAGCCCCACGGATTTTAGAACATTCAAAAGAAAAGCACTAACAAAAGACACAAATCTGAATTACACCTTGTCTTGCCTTTAGAAGTTGCAGGCAGGCTTTCTAAATAAATCCTTAATAGCTGCTTTTAGTTTGCCACTCTTTTCCAATCAAACATTTCTTCGCATTTACAAGTAGGTGGTTCACTTGTTGAGCGACTTCACCTAACCACGTGGGATTCACAGCTCAGCACTGGAAGGATTTGACAGATTACTCTTTAGTAGGTGATGGAAGCCGAATCTTCTTCAGTAACTGTAACTGAGAGAAAATTCGAGTGGTTTAACCCATAGCTTACACTGCTGCCAACTTTCAGTTTGTTCATACAGACTCTTCCGTTTTATGCAAACTGTAGCAATCTGTTCTGCATGCAGGATAAAAGTTCATCGTCAATATAACATTCTTTATGCACTCTTATGAAACAGAAGACTTTTTTTTTTTCATTGTGTGAATCAGCCTAAAATGTGTATAGGCACGGTGCCAGTTGGCCAAGCAAACTACAGTATGCTTTACACGTTCAAATAAGAGAGATCTTTCTTCTGTGCTGATTAGAGATTATCTAAAACCATTCACTACCCAAATGAAGCTGCTGCTATATTACAGTGGCATCAATCATGCAAGTGATTAATATCCTGAGATATCTATCGGCTTGCTAACATTGTGAGCAATAGAATGTCCTTAGACCTGTTTTAATCAGCAAGGAACAACAGAAAAGACAAGAATCTTGTCAGTCAACAAACATCCCAAAGAGCTACTTTGAAGTAACTGGAAGATTTGGTGCTAACATATAGGGAGGACCCATAGAAAGATGTATTTTGTGGGACACAGTCAACAGTTTGGTGTTTCATTGTATAGGCAAAGTGGAGTATGGATTGTATCAAATAAATAGAACAGTATACTCAAATTTTGTGGCACCAAACAGGATAAATTAATTTGCATAACATCTCCCCAAGAATAACATCATTTCATTGGGCTTGAGCAAGAACTAAATATATCACTTTTAAAAATTACATCTTAATCTGTATATCAAATAAAACAATGATAAAACTTTACAACTTCATAAAATAAGGCCATTTAATTGGAAAGATTCCCCCCCCCTCCCAAAGCCAGTAAAGATTGAACCCGTATTTTTCATGGGAAGTATGAACTTGCTTACTTTTGGCTCAATGCCTAAAATCTGAGTTCCATTTTGAAGACAGCACTTTCTTCAGTGAGTGCTCCCTTCAAAATGGTGAGCATTTTCACTCACCATAGTCAGGGGAAACGAGGAGGTGTCCTTCTCTCAAATTAGCTTCTTTTAAAACTGCTCTTAAAAAGGCCCCACTTGTGGAACACTGGCAGGCTGTGCAATTTTTTGGTGCTTTCTCTTTCTCTCTCAGTGCAACATATCATCTTTTGTCCCTTCCAGAGAGGTGATTCTTCTCCTATCCTAGCCATTGCTTCCTTGCTGTATAACCCTTCATATGGGACTCTTGCATGTAGTACATATTTCATCAAATAAATAAGCCAGATCTGGGGACCTTTCACCCATCATCCTGCAATTCCCCTCAGAAGGTCTTGCCTGACAAATGTTGATATTTTTGACCTCCCCCCACCCCATTTACATTTATTATTCTGTTTTTATCTGGGTCTCACTGCCACCCTTGAGTTGGGGCCTTGCTGACACCTCACTTAACTCAAGTCAATTGTCCCAGAATGTAGACTATATTGCTGCTTCTGCATGGATGGATAGATGTAAGGGTGGTAGAAGATTTTGTCAGACTGCCTTTCTTTTTGATTAGGGGTTGTGTAATGTGATGTACTTTCTGCTTTGCACGTCTTTTTTTATTATTATTATTATCATGATTCCGCCCATCCCTAAAAGGAAAGCAGCTGTCATTTTCTAGCAGTTCACAATGGTTAAACAATTGCTTGTGTGCAGGATGTGGGAGGTAGGATGTAATGGAGCAATGAAAGAAGTGATTCTAGTTCACAGCACTGACAGCCATGGTAATATGTGACTTTGGGGTGCTGTGTAGCAGAAAAGAGTACAGATCACCCATCCCCTGCTATTTGCCAGAGAAATGATGATAGGTTCAGAAACAACACGTGGATTAAGAGAGCGAGGGTAGCAAAGATTGCCTGTGGTTGCTGTGGTTTATCTAATTAATGGAATGACCTCCCATAAAAGTAATGTTCTTAGTTATATTAACAACAACAGCCAACTCGCCATGTGAATTGACCTTTACGTATTCCTATCCCTTTTCGTTTACCAACATGGCATTTACTCCAGGAAGGGAAGTTTTCATTCAGCGCATTTCCACATCCAGCTGGCTAAAATGTATGCTAAACTGACATTTAGAATAATCTCTGAAACTCCTCACCTTCCCTGGGAAAAAAGAGAGTGGGGGGGGGAGAGAGAGAGAGAAAGAAATAATAAATGGAACCATTTTTCATGTGATTTAAATTTGAGATTCTGAAAATGCTTTTTTGGAAGCCATTTAAAATAATACCCAGATATGTGGTGGACATTCAGGTTACTGGGTAATGATAATAGGACCTTTTTCAATGACTGAGTAATTACTTTCTCACTGTGCTCAGAGTGAGTTTGAACTATCTGTCTTGTTCACAATTTAAACCTGCAGCACATGAGCAGAGGGGCACTCAGCCTGACATTTTACATTCCAAGCCGGCTTCCTATAAAGAGGAGGGAACCTGCTCACCATTCAGTCTTGCTAATATTTGAAGAAAAAGGAAGGTGAAGCAATGCTAGGAATGAGAGAAATACTCTTATAATTGCCACCTTCTCATTTTTTGGAACTCAAATATCACACATTAGAGATGTTTTTGCACGCAATTTATCTAACAGCAGTCTTTCCATATATAATTTCGAAGAGGAATCTAATTTTCTTCTATAGCTACATTTTACACAGAGTGCGTGTGTTTTCCCACAATACAGATTTTCGTATGCATTTTTTTTAACAATTGATAAAATACAGGTCACCCTCCCCCAGTGGTGGGTTTCAAATGTTTTTACTACCGGTTCTCTGGGTGTGGCTTGGTGGGTGTGGCATGGCTTGGTGAGCATGGCTTGGTGGGCATAGCAGGGGAAGAATACTGTAAAATCTCCATTCCCACTCCAGAAGATTTTATGAAAAATCCCCATTTCCTCCCGATCAGCTGGGACTTGGGAGGCAGAGAATAGATGGGGGCGGGGCCAGTCAGAATTTTTACTACCGGTTCTCCGAACTACTCAAAATTTCTGCTATCAGTTCTCCAGAACTGGTCAGAACCTGCTGATACCCACCTCTGCCCTCCTCTTACAACAATTCATTTAGTGACTGTTCAAAGTTACAATGGCACTGGGAAAAAAATGACTTCTGTTTTTCACACTTATGACCTTGGCAGCATCCCCATAATCGGGGGATCAAAAATTCAGATGCTTGGCAACTGGTTCATATTTATGAACCAGGGTTCACCAAGGTTGTGGTATCCCAGGGTCATATGGATCATCTTTTGTGTCCTGCTGACAAACAAGTAAATGGGGAAGTTCGGATTCACTTAACAACTGAGTTACTCACTTAACAACTGCAGTCATTCACTTAACAACCGTGGCAAGAAAAGTCGTAAAATGGGGCAAAACTCATTTAGCGAGATATATTGTGGGCTCAGCTGTGATTGTAATTTGAGGACTACCTATAAATCATTGAATTAGGGTAAAACCCCAGCTGACTTCTCTATATGGATATGAAAATATCACCAATAGAATCCTGATCCAAGCATAAGATCCTGAGCAGGGGTGAAATCCAGTAGGTTCTGACAGGTTCTGAAAACCCGGTAGCGGAAATTTTGAGCAGTTCGGAGAACCGGCAAATACCACCTCTGGCTGGTCCCAGAGTAGGGTGGGAATGGAGATTTTGCAATATCCTTCCCCCAGGAGTGGGGTGGGAATGGAGATTTTGTAGTATCCTTCCCCTGCCACGCCCACCAAGCCACACCACGCCCACCAAGCCACGCCCACAGAACCGGTAGTAAAAAAATTTGGATTTCACCACTGATCCTGAGCATAAGACTTTCCATTATGTTAGTTCACCCATTTTCAGGAGGCAAGTTGGAGATCACACCTTCTCTTTTCAAATAGAGCATCAGTATAACAGGAACCATTGCTGAAGTAGAACATATCTTCTTCAAATGCCCATCTTTTCTTCCCCTTTGGAAGAGACTCAGAAATCGATCCCACTTCTACAGGTTGACGTGTTACAGTAGTCTTAAAGAGCAATTGTTGGATTCTAAGGCCAAGGAGGTTAGGCACAGTTATAAAGAAATAGATTAAATCCAGATCTAGTTTTACTTAGAGAGCATTTCCCATTGGCATCAAGTGGAGGAACTTGATTTATCCACTTGCAGTGGCCTGTGGCTTCTCTGTCCTTTTCAGACGTGGGATTCACTTATCTTCCCTACCGGTTTGCAAATGTGAGCGCATGTGCCACCTCTGTGCATGCGCATGGCCTTCTGCACATGCGCAGTAGTCGCGCATTACATCTGGGTGGGTGGGTGGGTGGGCAGAGCCTCCCGCAGTCACCGCTACCAGTTCGCACGATCCGGACAGAACTGGCTGAATCCCACCACTGGTCTTTCTGAATTCTCTTGTAAAACAAGGATCACCTGACCAAACAATAGACAGGTGACAATGCAGGTAATCCTCAATTTATGACCACAGTTGAGCCCAACATTTATGTGGCTAAGTGAGACATTGTTTAAGTGAAATTTGTACGACCTTTGTTGCCACAGTTGTTAAGTGAATCACTGCCGTTGTTAAGTTGATAACACGGCTGTTAAATGAATCTGGTTTCCCCATTGACTTTGCTTGTCGGAAGGTCGCAAAAGGTGATCACAGGACTCCGGGACACTGCAACTGTCATAAATATGAGTCATATGCCAAGCATCTGAATTTTGATCACATGACCATGGGGGATACTGCAAGCGTCATAACTATGAAAGGAGATCGTAAGTTACTTTTTTCAGTGCCGTTGTAACGTGGAATGGTCACTAAATGAACTATTGTAAGTTGAGGACTACCTGTACTGCCATGCATGGTCAGGGGATCATTTCTTTAAAGAAATATCTCGTGTGTCACTGCAGTCCACCAATCCTGGGTTTCCTTACTACAAAGCAATTGAATAAAATAAACCCATTCCTTTCAGTGAAAGGCATGCAAGACGTTTTCATTTCCTTCACAAAACAGCGGATACACATTGGCAGAATCTGCTTACTAAATATGCAAATCATAGCGGAAGAAAAGATATTTGTTAACTCATTCTCTTTGTCTGAATTATGAATTAGGCTGTTAGACCCGAGTTCAGACTTAAAGGCAAACAAAGCAGCTTATGCATATTAAACATTATGGCCTTTACCTTCATAGACACCAAGTTGTCTTTTGGGATATTGATCTTAACGTCTGATTTTGAGGAGTATATATTCAGATTTGCCTTGTCAAATATTTCTAATATTAAGAAATTAAGGGCTATATACAAATGAAACGTTGGTTCCTTATTTCTCACACCAGTGCATTAAAATTTCAGCACTCTCATCAGTGGTATTTTTTTTTTAATGACCCTACGGTGCCAATAGCAATCTTCAATAACGCTACTATTGTTGTCTCTAGTTCTGCTCTACTTGTGCAGCCTAAATAAGAGATTATTTATTTATTTGAGTTGGGGAGGTCTCATAAATTGTGATTATAAATAAGTAAACATTTGTCAGACTTTGCCTCCAGATCTATTCCAAAATTTTCTGAGGAACTGGTATTTTTACAACAGCAATTGTGGAATCCTTAATGCTCTCTGAGCTTGGTTCTTTGCTTGCTATGTATAATGTTAGTCAGATAATGAAACATCAGGAAGCAAACAACGAAGCTCAGAGAGCACCAAGGACTCAACAGTTCAACCCTGAGCTACAGATATTCACTTCCATTGGAAGTGAATTACATAATTATAATTACAATCTGGTAATTATAAAGCAACGACAAAATGACTTTAAATGAAATAATTCTCTTCTCAGTATGGAATGTCATAAATCGCTATTATTTCAGCAAAAGCCACACCGGCTTATCCTGGAATAAGAAGAACAGTGTCACACAATGATCGTTTTTTGCCCTAACCCCAATAAGTATTCTTCCCAGAATGATCACAATGTGGTTTTCATAGGATTTATATTTATGTTTGTATCCTCGAAAATTGTTTCAGCGTTGCAGAGTTCAATTGGAGCAAATGCCCTTCTTTCCATTTACAGTTCAAATGAGCCTAGATGGAAAACAAAAGGTCTTCTTCTAAAATGGTTAATTTTAGAATAGGAAACTCTACTTACCCTTGTCTCTAGAAATGACAGCAGCTCCATCAATTTAAATAATGTAATTTACACATTTCATTTCTCAAATATGGAAAGCGGAGTAAGTTTGCAAGTAAATCAAACTGAATATCTCCACCTAACTCCCTATAAAAAAACGTGTACTGATAACCTATCAGCAGTTACACTGGCAATTATGTATGCCCTATAATTTGGTCTTTATTCTAGCTGGTAGGCTTGAAAAAAAATAACACTTTACTTACAAAGAACCTTTCTCCTCTTAAATAATGGGGGAAAAAATACCCTTGGTTGTCAGCATAATATCTTGACATTTAGGATGCCTGCCTGTCTCTACTGGAGTCAGATGTGAAAATAAATAGATATTAAACTGTCAGTCAATGAAATTACAAAGTCAAGGAGTGCTCGTGCAGAGATCCTGTGTGTTCTCTTTGATGGACACAGGTGTTTGTTATGAAATCCAACAGGGCCTTCAAGTGTAGATCAGACCTTCTTAGATTAGTGACATCAAGTGGGACGAACCTCCCTGTGTCATTAGGGTGACCAAAGGAAAATACTAACTCCACATTTCCCCCAAAGCCATTCAAAGTTCTTCTCTGTTGAAAGAAGAAGAAGAAAAAAAGAACGCAAGGAAAGTGTAAAGAAAATAGCGCCTACCTTTGGGAAGTGGGGCAGTGTACTTCTTCAAGAATGAAGGGTATTCCCACAGGCCTTCCATACTAATGTGATTCAAATGCCAGAAATGTACATCATTTATTTATTATTCATCAGGCACTTAAAGTCAATCATCCTTCACTAATAAACATTAACAGTATTAAAAATTAATGACCATCGCTCAGCCTGCTGAGACAGATCCGGTTTGGCTTGTTTGAGGCATATTGGACCAAAGTATCTTGCATTCTTTTCTGCTGGTATTGCTGTCAGTCTCACAGTCTCACTGTGGCAATCAGCTAAGTAAGTGACAGACCCTCCCTCATCCAGAAGGTAGGATTCTTTCTTTCTTTCTTTCTTTCTTTCTTTCTTTCTTTCTTTCTTTCTTTCTTTCTTTCTTTCTTTCTTTCTCACCTTTTCTCTCTCTCTTTCTCCTTTATTCTTTCTTTCTTTCTCTTTGCCTCTCTCTTTCTTTCCTTCCTTCCTTCCTTCCTTCTCTGTCTCTATCTCTCTCTTTCTTTCTCATCCTTTCTCTGTCTTTCTTTCTCCTTTATTTTTTTTTCTCTCTCTTGTTTCCTTCTTTCTTTCTTTCCTTCCTTCCTTCTCTCTCTCCTTCTCACCCTCTCTCCCTCTTTCTTTCTTTCTCCTTTCTTTTTCTCTCTCTCTCTGTCTCTCTCTCTCTTTCTTTCCATCCTTCCCTCCCTCTCTCTTTCTTTCTTTCTCACCCTCTCTCTCTCTATGTCTCTTTCTTTCTTTCTTTTTTTCTTTCTGTCTTTCTTTCTTTCCTCAGTTTTTTCTTTCCCAGTGAGGTTACTCTCATGTTTTTATTTATCTCTTTTCATAGGATCTATTTTACTCTCACTAATTAAAAAAAATATCTGAGTGCCTTACATCTAATGTATCTTCTCCCCTGCTGTATCTCTATGTGTCTGGACTTAAGGAGAATGATTTATAGTTCCTTCCTAGACCAACACAAATTCAGAAAACAAACCTTAATTCTGCCATGCTTTATATTTATACGAGTTGATTTCTTATATCTTGCCTAGTTACTAAAGCCAAAAAGACTCATTGATAGTGCATTAAACTCATTAAACCCATTAAACAAACTCTCTTTATCCACCCCAACAATAAAAAAATCCCAACTATGTTATAAGCGGCAAAGAAAAGAAAAAAAAAAGTTAGGAATTTGCCAAGGCCTCCCAATGTACCTAACCTGCCTTTCTCCAAATCTAACATGGAAAAGCTGTCCTGAAAGACAAGGGAGAAGGGATAGACGGGGTCTCAGTAAGGAGGAAATCAAAAGCAGAGGGGCAGGTATATTACCATTTACTACTCTGGACATAACAACAAAAAATGAACAGCATTTCTTTAAGAGTTAGGAAATGCAGAGCCACGATGGCTCTTGGACCCACAGCAATTGATGACTGACTACTTCAATAGACTTTGCTAGTAACACTTTAATATTCTGGTTATCCACATTTATGCTCCAACTTTTGTGGCAGATGCATCAGAAGTTGATGTACTGTATGTTAAAGTTAATCCTTAACAGACAAAACTTGCAAGCAGGATGTGCTGCTTGTGGCTAGAGACTGGCATGCCAACATTAGAAATAGTATGGATGAAAACAGAATTGGAATGTATGCCCTAGGGAACAGAAATAAAGCTGGAGAACGACATATCTATTTCTACCAATCCAATGATTTTCCCCGCTCTCCAATCACATTCTTCAAACAAAATGATACCTATATACTATACACAGACATCACCAATGGAATACACACAAGTCAAATTGACGATATTATTAGTGTAACTAAGAGAAAAAGTTCATTAGTAGCAAACAGCAAAGACATGGCCAGGTGCTGATTGTAGAACAAATCATGAACCGCTCATGTGCAATTACCAAGTCAAGCTAAAGTGTGTGTGTGGGGGGGGATCCCAGTCAATTTCCATGATACACTCTTGAGCATATATCCACAATTTCCAAGAATCACTTTGATGTCTTGAACTTCATCAATAAGGAACCAGAGGAACTGTGCAATGAAAGCAAACATTGTTAAGGATGAATGTAAAAAGAGATAGACAAAGATCAAGAAACAGAAGAAAGAAAACTGATGCCAGAAGGGTGGAAATTACTGAGAAGAGAAGCCAAAGCCAAAAAGACAAAAATCTGAGAAAAGAACAAAGAATTTCAGAAAACTGCTAGAAAACACAAGAAGCAGTATCACAACACACATAAAGGCATCAAAGATGGAAACAGACACAGAAAAAACAAGGAAAGTCTTCCAAAGGTTCTCTGAACTCAGGACAAAGTTTAACCTTAGCTTTATAGGCTACGGACACTCATGAATAATTAGTAACTAATTCTGAGAAGATCAAACAAAGATGAAGAAGCATACTGAAATTCTGTACAACAGTCTATCCAAAATAACTTACAAGATACCTCCTATTTACAAGAACTTGTAGTACTAGAAGATAGATTAGCCTTCTGTTCATTACCAAGTCAGAAAGCCACAGGAATTGATGGGATATCTACAGTATACAGCAACATATCAGCAACAGAAAAAAAATGAGTAAAAATTCTCACCAAAGGCGCTAGAAAATTTAAAGTAAACACGGTGACTAGCAAATTGGAAGAGGACAATTACCTACCAATATCAGAGAAAGGAGACTATGCAAACTATTATCCAATAACTTTAATTTTAACTATTTATTTAAATGTATTAGCTGCCCAACTCCAATTTGATTCTAATTTTATGTGTTAGCCCTTTGACATAGGCTAGGTCAAAATATACACAGCACAAAAACTACTGCCATTCTACTGTAATATAATATAATAATAGAATCTTGAAAGATCTGACAGATTTTCTCACCAACCCCACTGAATGTGTCGTCCTTAATGGAACTACATGTACATGGAAGAAAATATGCAGTGGGGTTGTTCAAGATCCTGTCTTGGACCCAGTGCTCTTCAACATCTTCATAAATGACCTAGATAAGGACTGCATGATCAAATTTGTGGATGACACAAAGCAGGGAGGAACTGCTAACCCCTTGGAAGACAGCCTCAACTTTCAGAAGGATCTAGGCAGACTTGACCATTGGGCCCTTTGATCCAAAAAAGGCACAGTTCTGTGACAAGATAAGTAAGGACCTGCACTTAGACACATAGGTACAGGATAGGGAGTACCTGACTCAACAATACTGTAGTACTTGTGAAAGGGATCTAGGTGTCTTGGTGGACCACCACTTAAATATCAGTCAGCAGTATGCTGCAGCTACCAAAAAAGCCAATACAGTCCTGGGTTGCATCAACAGAGGGATAGTATCAAGATTAAGGGAAGTGATAGTACCACTTTATACAATTTTGGTGAGGCCACATGTGGAATACTGTGTCTAGTTCTGGTCACTACAAGACAAAAAAGATTCTGAGGACCTAGAAAGAATGCAGAGAAGAGCAATAAAGATAGTGGAGAGTCTAGAGGCTAAATCCTATGAAGAATAGTTAAAGGAATAAAGCAATGTTTAACTTATCGAAGTGAAGATTGAGGGGAGGCATAATAGCAGTCTTCCAATACTTGAGGGGATGCCAGAGGGAAGAGGGCATTGATTTATTCTTCATAGCACCCGAGGGGAGGACAAGAAGCAATGGGTTAAAGAGAGGGAGATCCAACCTGAAAATAAGAAGGAATTTCCTGATAGTGAGATCTATCAGCTTGCCTCTTGGAGTTGTGAGTGCTCCATTGCTGGAGGTTTCCAAAAAAAGATTGGACATTCATTTGTCCAAGATGGTATGAGCACTACTCCTTAGACAAGCGGTTGGACTAAAAGACCTCCCAAGGTCCCTTCCAACCATATGATTCTATGATTCATTGATCATGGAAAGACTTTTGTCAATCTATGACATGAACTTAGGAAAAATATATTGTACACCACCCAGAGCGCCTTTCTAAGGGAGATGGGCAGTTAAAAAATATGAAATATAAACAAAAATCCCACAGTTTATCATTATCTTCACAAAAAGCCCATACACAGGAAGCCACCGTCTGAACACAACATGCTGAAAAAGATTGCTTCCAGGTCAGCAAAGGAATGAGAAAAGACCTTATACTCCCTTCTTATTTATTCCACCTTATTTGCTGAATATTTATTGAGGGAGTCTGGATTGGAAAAAGATGAGAGTGGTTATAAAATTGGAGGGAAATACATCAATAACCTACACCATGCTGCTGGCACTGTTCTGCTAGCTGAAAATTCAAATGATCTGGAAGCTCTAGTCACGAAAGTCAAAGAGCACCGTGAAGAAATGAAATGGAGATTAAAGAAGATTAAACTAATGGCAATGGGGATAGCAATCAGCTTTAGAATTGATGATGACGATATTGAAATGGTGGGTAGCTTCTGCGTTTTAAGGATAGCTAACCAACAACAGTAAAGAAACAAGCAGTCAAGAAATATACTCTTGCCTACTGCTTAATAGCAATGAAGGCCATAGATTAAGACATTCAAATTCTGAGATATGTTTATACTTACAAATTAATATTACAAAGACCAGAACTGTGCGGCAATGGTTCTCCCATGTGATTCTATGAAAGCAAAACTTGGACTTTGAAGAAGGAAGATAAAAAAGAGTACTTGAGTGTTGGAGAAAACGTCTGAGAATATTACGCATAACTAAGAAAACAAACATAGAATAAATCAATCTACAATTCTCACTGAAGACTCAAAAGCCCAGGCTTAAATTATATTTTGGACACATTATGCAAAGACCTAGTTCTCTTGAGAAGTCTGTAAGGCTGAGAAGGGTGGAAGAAAAGAAGACCAGAAGCAAGATGGACGGCCCTCATTACTACAGTGATCGTGAAAGAGCTAAATCCTGGGGGCAGATCATCTTGGAGAAGCTCTATGTAGTCACTAGGAGCTGATACCAACTTGATGATATATAATCAATATATTACATAAATGTATAGTATATGCAATTGTATACTAATAGGAAGAGCTTTGTATATATAACATTAAATTGCTGTAAGTTGACTGATATCAGGGTGAATAGATAGTGATGGCTGTATGCCCTGGTTGTATAATTCTATATCTCATATTGTAAACTACCAGGAGTCTTTTTGAGAATCTGTCAAAATCTAAATCAGGCATGGCCCATGGCCCATGGCCACATGCGGCCCTGGACAGCTAGTAGTGTGGCCCCACAAAGTCAGGAACTTTTAACATTATTGTGTAATGTGTGTGTGTGTGTGTGTGTGTGTGTGTGTATATATATAGGTCTTTGGTTATTCGGGTCTTCTCCCACGTAAAATTGGAAGTGTCTTGGCGACGTTTCGACAAAGTCTCATTCGTCATCTTCAGGCTGGTGTTCTCGGCTTCGTGCTTCCAGGAGCAATTTGCTCCTGGAAGCACGAATCCTGAAGATGACGAATGAGACTTCGTCGAAACGTCGCCAAGACACTTCCAATTTTACGTGGGAGAAGACCCGAATAACCAAAGGCCTACATACAAACACCCACGAAAACCTGAGAAAACACACACACACACACACACACACACACACACACACACACACATATATATATATGAATATATACATATATACATATGCAAGTCTTGGTGTATTTGGGTATTTTCCCGTGTAAGATTGAGAGTATCACGGGAAAATACCCAAATACACCAAGACTTGCATACCTGTACCCGTGAAAATCTACGAAAACATATATACATATACGTATACATATACAGTATGTATACAAATACATAGCGAAGAGGAATTGTCTTGGGCCACATATAAAATACATTATATATTATACACACACACACACTATAATGTATTTTATATGCGGTCCAAGACAATTCCTCTTCACTAAATGCAGCTTAGGCAAGCCAAAAGGTTGGACATCCATGGTCTAAATATTGTAAATAAATAAATGGGAATTTGGAACCTTAATTTGTGAGGTTCATTCTATTTCCATGGTACAGAGCAAGCATTTAAACATATAACTATACATTTGTGGTTTTAAATGCTATAATTCCTACAAGTCTATATTACATCATTTTGATAAATATGGAATCTCCAGGGGTACATCTGCAAAGTACTTCGGGAAAAGAAGGAAGAAGCAGCTGCAAGTCAGAGTGGTTCAAATACAATCTCCCTGAAACTAAAGATAGGTTTGCCCTACATACTGTATATCAAATAAATACAGCTGCATTCTTTATGTGATGTAGATCTGTCCTCTTTCAATCAGAACTGAGACTTTTATTCCATACTAGCAAACTATGTTTGCTCTATTATTGCAGCACAACTCTAAATATATACAATACAAACACTTTCTTCAGTCAGCCTCCCACTTATAAAGAGAAAAGTTACTTGAAACTGGGACAGGAATTGATCCTTATTTCACAGAAACTGGACAATAATACACCAGGTAAATAAATAATATCTCATCTTCCTGTCAGTCTCCACTCTGGACTTCAAATTGTCAGCTTTAAGTTGATGATATAAAAATGGTGCCATGTCAGGTTCTCAGCACAATCAGGGTGACCTTACACTATTTATTTTCTGTGTTTATATCCCACATTTCCTCCAATGAGTTAGCAGGAGAACGTATAAAACTGCCTTCCACTTTCCATTATATCCTTATGAAAACATTATGAGGTATCCTACATATTAACCAATACAATATCTACCATTTTCTGGACAATTAACCTAAAGAACAACACAAAAACAACAAGGTTGAGCTATAGCGATAGATCCAATAGCTGAGGTATAGTGACAGGTCCAATATTGTCACTGAAATATATCATCCTTTCTTATAACAAATCAGACCACTGATCCATTTAAACCAAATTGTGCAGTTTGATTGACAGTGACTTACCAGGTTTTCAGGAAGGAATTTTTACAGCCTCACCTGGATGTGTCAGGGAGGGAACACAGGACTTTCTCTCTGCAATGCGGCTCTTGTACAACTGGGCTGCAACTCTTCACTTTTCAAAAAACGTATATCCGAGTAAGAGTTGGGCTTGGATTTCTCCACAACTGTCTCGATTCTCTAATCACAGTTTCATTGGTCTTTCAGTTTTCTGAGTGTTTTGAAAATACATTCTGATGATCAAGTGAATGAATGAAGACCAGCATGTAAATGACTTGGCACTGTTTATATTCTTCTGAAATCAAGGGTCTTTTGGAATTACAAATAGCACCATAAATACAGCATAACATAAATAGGTGAGCAGTAATCATTGCAATAACATAATCAATTTTATTGGCGAGAGCCAGCTGCAAATTCATCTGAAACTATATTTGTCATGAAAAGAACTAGCAGTTTTTTAAATGTCATGTGGCTAATTTCAATCCAATATGTAAAACTAAACTAGGATTTAAGATTTGGTTATTGGACTTTGTAACAGCAACACTTGGCAAGCCAGGAGAGAAATGAATAATCTCCCAGCACCTTACAAGAATATATTTTGGTGCCACATCACTTCCCATAAAAACACAGTGATTGCTAGAACCAAAATATGGCAGACTAATTGGAATACCACCACTAACTTCTTTTTCTTTTTCTTTATTTAAATAGGCTGCTTATATTTTAAGAATACAGTGAAATGGTTACTCTACAAACAGAATATTGTGATTCATTAAATAGCTTAGGCCATGAGTTTGAAGCTGTTTCTCAAATGACAGCTATTATGCTGGGGCAAAAGGACAAACAAAAGTCATCACAATCTTTCTGTTCTCTTTTCCAACAAGTGAAAAGTGAAATTTGGAAAAGTGAAAACAAAATTCCAAGAAAAGTGAAAATTCCAAATTTTCCCCAGTAGTAGGAATTAAAAAAAGCTGGCAAAGACATTCTCTGATTGAAAGCCTCAGCTGTCTTTCTCCTATTCTTTCTCCTTAGTATTTTCCTTTCACGGGGATCTTCTCTTTGAAATGTACAAATGTATACCAGCTTAGAATTGATAGAGTACTGAATACCATGAAAAACTGTGAAAATAACCAAGCCACCGAGACAGGCCTCAGCCCATTGATTTTAGACTAGAGCTGCTTTATTTTAGAGACAGTTTGATGCCAGTGTCTGAAGAAGATACATCCCCTCACCTACAAGTCAGTTAAATTCCTATGTTAATCTAGTTGCTAGAGAAGTAAAACAAGTTGTTCCTATTTTTCTTTCTCTCAAAACACCGTGACTTGCCAAAACAGGGTGTTCATGAGTCTATTGCTGCCCACAAGTCCAGGCTTTTAAAAAGGTGCAAAAATTAATATGCATTTGATAACTTGGCAAAAAAATATCAGCTTACACTTAGGAAAATTGCATTTTAAAAAGCAAGCAAACTGGGACTTTACTGTGTTTAAATAAAGCAGATAGAAGGGACATTGGATTTACACACATACATATACATACAATCAGGTTGTTGCATAGAAATATAAAGTGCCTAGAAACCAGTGGTGGGTTGCCCCCGGTTCGCACCGGTTCGCAGCAGTTCTATAGAACTGGTAGTAAAACCGGTGGGAAGCTCCGCCCACCGACCCCGACGTCATCAGAACACTTCTGCAACGGCCCAGTTGCGAACCGGTAGTAAAGGTAAGTAGAACCCACCCCTGCTAGAAACATACATTAAGTTGTGGAAAAATCCACACAAAGCCAGTATAGATTTTCTAGATGTTAGAAAATCTTAGAAAAGGAATGAAAAAGAGAATGTAAAGCCATGAGGCCAGACACCATCTGAATTTCATCAACCTGCACATATCTAAGCTCAACCATGTTGGATACACATGCTTATTATGCCACCCAACGATAGCTTTAAAAAGTAGGCATTATTTCTCACCCTAATTATTTTACAGGATTGTTGTAAGAACAAAATGGATGAAAAATAAACTGAGCATGCCATTCTGAATTATTGTTGAGAAAGGTAAAAATAAGCCTCTTGAAGTTCAAGGAGAAATTTATCCACGTCTTATAGTCCTGGTCAGGGGTGAAATGCTACCGGTTTGGATTGGTTCGGCCGAACCAGTAGCAGCGGTGGTGGGTGGTTCAGAGAACTGGTAGCGGCGGCAGTGTGAGGTTCCGCCCACCCGCCTGGTCATCGTTACTTCCTGGTTTTAACCAGGAAGTAATCTTTTTTTTTACCCTCTGCACATGCACATGCGCAGAAGGTCCAAAATCGCGTGTGGGGTGCACAATTCCGAACTAGTAGGGAAGGTAAGTAGATTTCACCCCTGGTCCTGATATTGTTTAAATGTCAGAAAAAAATGTTTGCATTGTTTCATTTGGGTGGGAGGAGAGAACATCAGAATGGGGGGTAGGATACCTTTTCCTCTCTGATTTACAATGTATTGGGTTACTGATGATATTATATTGGTATGAGGGAATAACCTTGGGAGTCAGGAGGGAGAGCTGCAGACTAGACAAGTAACATATAAAAAATATCTTAGCTCACAGAAGGAGGGAGGATGTAGGCAAAGTTTCAGAAGGAACCCTCCCTAGATTTCTGGAAAGTAAAAGGAGAAGAGGGAAGAAATACTTTCAGTCTTGCAAGATTTTCTTAATATCTTACAACAGGGGTCCCCAACCCTCAGGCCGCGGCTCACTACCAGACTATGAGCTGTTCGGAACAAGGCCATGGAAGTGGTGAGCGAGTGCACACACACGCATGCATCCCCATTTGCGTGAGTAGCACGTGTGTGCGTGTGCGCACAGTCACACAAATGAAGCTGTGCGAGTGTGCACACTTGCCTGTTGCTCACGCAGCACCAACCCTTCTCCGACCACTACCCCTGCCACCAGTCCACAAAGCCAGAATGGTTGAGGAACTCTGCCTTACAATATATGACCTAGATTGTAGTTCTTGTCTGGATTACTTCACAGAGCAAACAAGTTAATTTAGCATCCATGCACATTTTGGTATGATAGACAACACAATTAAACAGTGTGATATACAATAGTGAATGTGAAGCATGCAGCTGCTTTGCTCCCCACTCCCCATCCTCCCACAAGCTCATAGAGACCCAAACCTTGTTTTAGGCCATAAGGTGGAGGAAGCTTTTTCTGTCTTCTTATACTCAATGAATCAGGGAGACATTTGCCTGAGGTGCTTCCAAATGTTATCTTGTTGTTCTGGACTGTGTTCGACACTGATGGCTATCTAGAACCTACAATTGGTACAAATCTGAGTACAATGCAGCATTTGTCATACCCAGAAAGCACTTTGGAATGGGATCTAGTCACCTGAAAGACTGGCAACCCCAGTCAGAACTGTTTTCTTGGTATATTTAGCCAGGTTAGGGCCACTCTCTGAGGAGGAGATAGCAACAGCAATAGCACTTAGACTTATATACCGCTTTACAGTGCTTTATAGCCCTCTCTAAGTGGTTTACAGAGTCAGCATATTGCCCCCAACAATTTGGGTCCTCATTTTACCCACCTCGGAAAGATGGAAGCCTGAGTCAACCTTGAGCCTGGTGAGATTTGAACTGCCAGATTGCAGGCACTCAGCAGAAGTAGCCTGCAGTACTGCACTCTAACCACTGCACCACTGCAGCTCAAGAATATGCTGCGTATAATTTTGTAAACCTCCAGGAGTTTTCAGAAGTTGGTGTTAGAGAAATAATTTGCTAGCTGAGGCTGAGGGTGTTATTATTCCCATTAAATCGGAGTGCTTAATCATGGCTAAATGATTTTGGTGCTTAATCATGGCTAAATGTTTTTGGAATGGGTGGAAAAAGTCCAGCAAGCCAGCTTCTCCATAAACAACAATCAATTTAAACAAATCATTAACCATTTGATTCCTAGTATGTCATAAAACCTGCTGTTTGGGGCAGTTGCCTAAACCTAGATTTACCTTGGCTGAGGCCTGGTCTCGATTGCCTTGCAGTTGGTGTGGGGGATAGAATTAGGGTCACCTTTATACAAGCCATCTTCCTTTTTCAGTGCAGTTTCTGAAGGGAAGGTTCCTGAACTTTCTGCGATTTTAACATTTCTGCCAGATGAAGGCAACCTGCTTAAGTGTCTCCTCCTCCTTCCATCTCTTGTCCTCTCTGCATTTGCAAAACGCTCAGGCACACATCACTCAGTGGGGGACTGTCCTTATGATTCATTGGCTTTGGCTTCCTACCGAGTTTACAGGATGTCAACTAGCCCCATACAGTTCTGTATCCATTACAGGCCAGGACAGGCAAAAGGGCTTCTCCTGAAGGCAAGCACCTCACTGGTAATTGCTCCCCATCTCTTTGCTCACTTGACAGTCTCTCACACACATACACACATATACACGGACACAAAAAGCAATCAAACAAAGCAACAGCCCCAGCATGGGCAACTCTTTGCATGCAGGCACGGCATGATGTGTAAAAATGATCAAACCTGTCTAAGTTAAATAAGGGAAGGTGCGTTTAGAGCAAAGCTCCTTTGGACAAGTGGTTCAATAACTAGTTTACTGGGACCAAAGCCCATGGCTAATGAGAGAATAAAGAATTATTCTTGTCAAGTGGGATAAAGCTGGTGCCCCAGTTTGGTGCTAAATAATTACATTCATTACGTTTCAAACAACCCTGCCAGTGGTCTTTTGCACTAGTAAATTCATTAACAAAGCTAATAGGCAACCTTCTATAGGGGTAAATTTAAACTGAGAGCAAAAACAGGGAAACTGCAACACAGAACCGGGACAGCCACAGCCAGTTTGCAGGATAATTGAATTTATTGTCTCATCAGTTTTAAGGGCTTCCTTCTCCTGGGCCTGAAACAAGAGGAAGGGAAGCCAAAGGACATTCAGACAATTAGATTTCTGGTTATTTCTCCACACTTTTCTCAAGCTACCTATCCCGAATGGTGAAAGGGTGGTGAAGACTGTCAAAGTCACAAATGTTGCAAGGAATCAAACATACAGGGGGGAAAAAAACCATTTGCCAAACGTGTTAAATTAGTCTCAGTTTGTGACACAAAATTAGCCACAAAGGGACATCTTCGAACCAGAGAGCTAATTATGGAAGGGGAGAGGGAATGGTAGAAACAAATCCAGGACAGAACCCATAAATTCTGTTAGCCTGGCTCTTAAAAGCTCACCTTTCATTTGTTGCTTTAAGAACAAAGCTTCCCCCCTCAATTCTGCTGTACCCTCTTGGGTAATGGGCATTTTATGATCTTCATGTTTTCTGTAAAAAGCTCTGGTCCTCTGAAGGTTGATGTCAAAGAGCCTCTTAAGGGAAAGAGTTTCAGTCCTCTATGCTAGGATTATGTCAAATTTGTCAATCTTTTTCTTTTTAAATAGCAATATAAAAATATTCTGGGTCAGAAATACAATAGACTAGGAGATTCTCCATTATTATTGCCACTACTATCATTTACACTGGGAATACAAATTCTATAGTGGTTCTATAGAGTTCTATAGGCTGTATAGTCTATAGAGCCCATACATAGGCATGTTTACCTGTTTAGTCTATGGAGTCCTGGTGGGGCAGTGGTTAGAATGCAGTATTGCAGGCCAACTCTGCCCACAGCCTGGAGTTCGATCCTGACCAGTTCAAGGTTAACTCAGCCTTCCATCCTTCCAAGGTCGGTAAAATGACGACCCAGATTATTGGGGACAATAAACTGATATTGGGGGCAATAAGCTGACATTGTAAACCTCTTCGAGAGTGCTGTAAAACACAATGATGCACTATATAAGTCTAAGTGCTATTGCTATAATGCATTCTAAATGAAAGCTGGGGGGGGTGGAAGGTATGTTATCCACATACAGTATAGCCCTGAAGTCTGTATGGGAATATTTACATATACCTTCTTAATGCTAAGATAAATGGGACTGAATTAATTCCAGTGCTGATCCTGCAGTCAATAATTCCATTTCCAACATACAGAGAGAAAGAGGGAGGGAGGGAGGGAGAATAAGTAGTGAAAGGACAGCAGAAAGGTCAGTTCAGCTATGAATATCATAGGGAATTATATCAGAGGCCTTTCACATGTAAGAAGCTCACCGCTGGGGAAGAAGTTGAAAGAAGGCCCACGAGCTATGCCCTTTGGCTTTATTTCATCCTGATCTTTTCCTGAAGAGATTTAGTCAGTGAAATAACCCGCGATAGCATCCTAGTCAAAGGATGTTCTACTGAACACAAGAGCACCAGATAGAGAGCTGAGATCTTGACTTTTTTTCTACGTCCTAAACTGCTGAAAGGTTTTGCAATGAGCTATTCAACAGCATTACGTGACATTTTTATAAGAGGTGAAGGTTTTTGAGGCAGTGGACATGTTCTAAAGATGTTAGTTTAAGGACACTGACTTTGGAATAATTTCTATTTTATTACCTTGCAAGCACCCCCTGGTTTTCTTCCTAATAAAACATCTTCCATTAACTACGTAATTTTCTTTTAATAAAGATGAGATTAAAATTCAGACATGCTCAAGTGGACTTCTTCTGCCTCGATTCTCCTTTTTGCCTTCCCAACCCAAAGGGGGAAAAAATGCTTCATTTTGGATCAGGAAGACAAGTAACAGAGCTTGACTTTCCTACTGGAAAATGAAACTAGTAACATCGTTGACTCTCAGGCGAAGAGAAGTCAAAATACAATTCTTGGGATCCAGGAAAAAGGTTCACACCATTTGTCATTCTGGAGTAGCCTTTCCCCAATCTGGGCATCATCCAGCTATGTGAATTTCAATTCTCAGCAAAGCTAAGGTCTCTTAGGGGTGTCCAAGCTTCGCAACTTGTAGCCTTCAACTCCCAGAATTCCCCAGCAAACATAGCTGGTTGAGGAATTCTGTGAGTTGCAGTCCATAGGTCTTAAAGTTGTCAATGTTGAATACTCATGCTGTAAGGTCTCTTCCCCAGTTTGGACTATGCCTACATTGGGGAAAGCTGTTTCTGTAGGGCTGGGAAACTTTCCTGAACAAGGTGAAATATGCAGCCAGGAACTGCACATAAATTGAGAAAACTGTACATCCTACTGATATGTTTTTTTTCACCAAACAACTTTAAAAAAGTAATTCCCAAACAAAGATATCATCAGTGTACACACTTGTAAAATATCTTCCTATGGAAATTGTGTATTTAGCTACTCTCTTTCACCTTGGCCTTGGCCTTTCACCTTAGGATTGAATGTTAGGTAAATCTTTAGGTAAATTGAAGTAAATCTGGCATCATTTTTTTCTGGTGATGGAATCAGAAAATGTATGGTTTTTCCCTCTCCCCTGCCTTGCCTTTGCATGTTCCCAAACCTACTCTTGTGGGTCAGATGACCCTCCAAACAGTTCTATAGGTGATGGAATAGGGAGCAGAGTAGAGAAATTCTTATCATGCTTCTGAAATATTGTATTTCATCCTAACATTAATGAGATGCCACTACTAAGCAAATAAAAACAATAGAATCAACAGCCAGTGTAAGTAAAAGCACACCTTCGAGGCAAATAGCATTAGTTTTGAGTCCCTGTTTTGGATTATAACACATTCTGTAAATAGAACAATATAAAAGCAAAATGTGATTACTAAAAAAGACTGTTCAATGAGATTATTTACAGAAACACTGCAGTTATTATGCAGTCCAACTTATGTGAATAAACAGGGCGCTGTTCCTTCATATGCTGTGGCTTTGTTTTTTAGTAAAAGTGTAAAGTTAAAGGATGTTAAGGATCTAGCTAAAAGTCTCAAGCCACCCATTAGAGTTGAAATGAATAAGTTGTATCACTCCAAGCTCTCTGCATTGACAACCTGCCAAAACATTTATAGTTTCATTGTTCATTAATAGGTCCACACCAATATTTTGGAAACAGTCACCTTTTCCATAAAGGAACTGCTTTTAAATTATCTGATGCATTGGGTGTTACCTGATTTAATGTATATGTTAACAGTGGTGAATGGTGGATAGCGTCATTGTCTACATGTATGTAGACACGTTTCAATTTGTAAAGTCTATTTTGTTGATGATGGACTTTGTGTGAACAAAAACATCTTATTGACTCACATTAAGTAGATAAGAGATTCTGATGTCCAACAGTTTTACAGTAAAAACACATTTCAACTCTTTCATTCTGCAGATGCTTATAATATCTTCACTGCTTCAGGACAGTTGGGTTTGGCAGCTGGGCTCATCTGAATATCATAGAAGGCACTTTTTCTGTATGCTAAAATTCTGCAGAGTTCTGGTCTGGTCATTTCTCCTTTGGCATGAATTCTTGTTTCATCTCACTTTGTGAGTTTTGGTCTAAAAAATTTAGCTCCTCTCATCCCTTCCTAGAAGTGAGAATAGCATTCCTACGTGGGCCATTTAAATGCAAAAAAAAAAAAAAAAAGGAAAGTTCTTTATGATTTTACACCTTCCCCAAAAGCAACCATTCAGACAGTGATGATGGCTTTGCAAATTCCTGACAAACACACATAACAATAGCTAAGATGTGGCTATGAGGACACAACACTGATTGAAGATGTTTTTTTTTAATCTGCGATAGTGATAGTGATATCAGCTGCTGTAGGCAACAGCATCCCTTAAGGATTTGAATGGACCCAAATTTGTCAGCCTTTTATAAGACCTGGCTGTTCCCTCTGAAGGAAGATGAGCTTTGTTACTATTGATGGTTAATAGATAACAGTCTATCCTTGGGTGTTTGCAGTTTATGTTTGGGAGATTTCAATGTTTTTAATCCTGTAAACTGTCCAGTGCCACTTGTGTGAGTTGTGTATATGTATGTAGCAAGTATGTATGTCAGTAGCCGGAAACAGAGCAATGTAGAAGGAATTTTCACACGTGTACCTCCCTCTCTGAAATCTCTTCATCAGTCACTTAAGGAAGAAAGTTAAGAGGACTCTGAAGCAAATGGAGGTGGAGCAACATGGACATTTCAGGTTGGTCTCAGTAGGCAAAGAACTACTATTGCTTCACAAAGCCATTTCAAGATGGTGCTTTACTTGAAGTTTCATCCAAGTTCTTTAGAAGCTTTTCACAGCTCTACTTTAAAAAAAAACTTTAGTTAATTAATTAGATTCAGTTCAGTGGAGTGTAATTCTTCCACTGGTTGACAGTACAGCATGTGCCCTATTGACTCTGCTAAAAATAATTGTCAAATATAATTGCAGTTAAGTTTTTCCCCCTGAGTTCAACCTATTGAAGGTTTCACTAAAGAGACAAACTCTCCATGGACATTGAGCAAGTCTCCAATGTGGAACATTTCTCTCGTGCATTGGAAATCTTCCCCCACTCCCCCTACTCTCCTCTTTTCACCTCCTGGCTAAAAAATTGATTATTTATTACCAGCTTTCTTGTTTTCAATGTATTAAGCTGTTTGTTATAGCTTTTTATGTATTGATTTGCTTTATATCCCATTTTAAGGTCAGGATCTCAAAGTGTTGTATATAGTGGTCCCACAAGAACAGCCTTGTCAGGGGACTGTCAATAATTTTATTAACATTTTACAAAGCATACACATTAAAAAAACAACAACATAAACTAACAATTAAGGGAAATTATAAAAAAAAATAAGCAGAGGACACGAAAGTGTGAAAAAATATAAAGAAAAAGAAAGGAAAACATAAATAAATATGAGTGTCTTTGGGCCAATCCCTCTCCCTCGACCCACCCCATCTCAGAGGTTGTTGTTGTGAGGAAAATAAGTGGTGGGTTTATACACCACCTTGTATTGTGCAAAAATAAAGGTAGGCTACGCATCTAATAATAACTTATTATATTAAATAAAAATAAACATTAGTGTAGCTAGAAACTAAGAAACTACCATATTTTTTGGAGTATAAGACGCACCGGAGTATAAGATGCAGCTTAGTTTTTGGGGAGGAAAATAGGGGGGGGGAATCTGCCTACCAGGTATTCATCTGGCTAGCATCCTTAGTCTGGTCAGCTTCAGCACATTAGTTTGCTGGTTTTTTATTCCCTGCTTGGGGATAAAAAACAGCTTCTAAGGCACAGCTGAGAGGAAGCAGCAATGAGAAAAGCAGGCAAAGCACGGGGAGATCGCTTCACTCGGCTAGCGCCTAGTTAGGGCTGAGAAAAAGCTTCTAAAGATCAGCTTAAAGTCGGAGCAAGCATGGAGATCGCTTCACTCACTAGCGCCTTGTTAAAGCACAGTGAAGAGTTGAGGGAGCAGGCAAAGCTGGGAAGATCGCTTCACTTGCTAGCGCCTCATTAGCACCTCGTTAGGGCTGAAAAAAAGCTTCAAAAAAGCTACATTCGGAGTATAAGACGCACCCAAATTTTCAGCCTCTTTTAGGATAGAAAAAGGTGCATCTTATACTCTGAAAAATATGGTACTCCTGCCTTATGCTTGAAAGCTGGCTGGATGACTGTTGGCCAGTCATTCTCTCTCAGCCCAGTTCACCTCAAAAGGTTGCTGTTGTTGTGAGGAAAATAGGAGGAAGAAGGGCTATTATGGTATATTGACTGCCTTGAATTGTTTATAACAATTATAAATTGTTATAATAAAAAGAGATACAAATAAAATAAATAGGACATCCACTAAAAAAATCAAAACCCTGCTTTTTTTAACAGGTTAAAAAAAGAGGCTGGACTTCAGTTGTGTGGTTACAGTTGCCATATTGGCTTTTTTTTAATGCCTTGCTGTAGATATATGATCTAATAGATAGATACATGACTGGAATATCTTTTACATCAGGCAAAATTTACCATAACCCAGATAGGGTCCTTTCAGTTCAAAAAGTAAAGCTAGACTTGCAGAATTGTACAGAACATAACTCTAATACATTTCCATTATCTTATAGCTATAACACTCAAAATCTTTATAGTTAGTGGAAATAGATAATAAATGCATAATATGAAGGCCCAAGAACTGCCAAAGAAGTTTTAATTTAAAATTATCGAAGGAAAGAATAAGAAAAAAGAGAGAAGAAACATCAGGCGTTTGGAAACCAGCTCTAAGGATAATAGCTAATTGGTTGTTAACTAAAATAATTGTAGAATTTCCAAATCTACAGGTAGATCTCAATTTACGATGACAATTGAGCCCCAAATTTCTGTTGCTGAGACATTTGTTGAGTGAACTTTTCTTCATTTGATGACCTTTCTTGCCACAGTGTGCTAAGCGAATCACTGCAGTTATTGAGTTAGTAGCATAGTCGTTAAGTGAATCTGACTTGCCCATTGACTTTGCTTGTCAGAAGGTCACACAAGGGGATCACATGAACCCGGGACATTGCAACCATCATAAATATGAGTCAATTGCCAAACATCTGAATTTTGGTCACTTGATCATGGGGATACTACAATGGTTGTAAGTCACTTTTTCAATGCTGTTGTAAGTTCGAACCGTCACTAAATGAATTGTTGTAAATTGAAGATTACCTATATTCTTGAACGATGGGCTGTATGGTCAACCTGAAGAGGAAGATCCATATGCTTTATTTATAAACTTCTCAGAGGCATCTGGCTAAACCATTGTTGTTAATAAATTTCTAAACTAAATGGACCTCTGGCTTGATCTGGCGGAATTATTCTTACATGCTTATATAAGTAATTTCTAATACGCATCAGTGGGGATTTTCATTTGAAACCAGCAAGGCCAATTTCACCTCCAATTTGGCATAGAATGAAATTACATTTTTGCTCCCTAGAACATACATCTCTGGGCAGCCCCGGTCTATCTTCCAAAACCTCTGAATGCAGATGAAAATAGAGCTAATTGCATTTGCACAAAAGCACTTCTAGAGGTGTATGAACACATTCCCCTCTGTGCTTTTCTGCCACAGGAAGGAAAATATTGGAGCGGGTTTTTTAAGCCTACGTCTGGTGCCTTACCGACTACCTGCAAAGTGCGACTGAGAAATAAATCACCTCCCTGGCAGACAAATACTTGTGCTAATTGGGTGATCATTGGACAAAGAACATAAAGCATTTATTATAGAATGTGATGTTTTGTCAAAGCGAGGAACAGGTTGACTTCCCATTTTGTCGTGGTTTGCTTACAAAAAGAAAGGGGGGGGAAATGTGAATACAGCACCAAGGCGCAGTTGCCAAGAATATGATGACTTAATATTCCTTGTTGTGAAGGGAAGTGCAATTGTTGTTTACCACATTTATTGACAAGGAAAACCCAGAATCAATTTAGTTACCAGTGCACCAATTGTGTTTGTTAACGCCAGCTTTAAGATCAAATAGGACTCGACGGTTGTACATCGCGCAAGGTTTTCATTACCAGAGTGAACAAGATGCCTTTCCTGCTCATGGACTGATCTGCCATACAAGGGAAGAACAAAGTTGTGTCTACAAGAACAAGGCATGGCTTTGACGTATTGTATACACTGCCATGTGGCATACACAAACCATTCCCCTTGTTAGAGAAAAACAAGTAGTGATGTTTCCCAGTTTATCCAGTTAAAATCCTATAATGATTTACACACTTTATCCCTGGAAAAGGAAAGAACCCATCACATGCTAACCTCCTCTTTAATCTTCAAAGAATAATTATTAATCACCTTTCTTGAACTGGGGCCAGATGAGGCTTCCGAGTTTTATTTAGTGTTTACTTTAGAAATCCATCTTTTTTTGGCAAATCACGCAACTGCTTCCTTAGATCCCTGTTTGCAATTAGGTAATACAGCCAATAAGACACACATCCACAACCACCACAACTACACAATATTATACTGGCAACTATTTCACTAACTAGCATTCCTTTCCACCCAATTCCCCTTCCAGAGGAACTAAGTGAATGGCCCTACAGATACCCTTTTCTGTTACCCGGTTTTGCATAGACCAACTAACAGCTTTCAGGCCTGTTGCTTTTTTTTTTTTTCTTTTTTCTTTAATGAGCGAGCTTATTTATTTTTCAATGAACTCAGTGAATATTAGAGTAAGTGGATTTGTTTATCATTGGGAGCATGAAGAAAAACAGGCACGCCTCATAATCTTATCCGATGATGAATGATTTATCAGGCAGAACATGAATCTGTTTCTAACTGAGTCTATTTTCTTGTTTATGCTTGTAGAACAGATACAATTTAATGAAGAATATAAAGTACTTAAAAATCTGTCTACCATTAATAGTTTAATTAAACTGACATGTACTTCAAAAACCAGACAGAAACATTAATTTGGGTTATAAAAGGGCATGGCATTATTAAAGCACAATTAAAGGCAACGTTCGCTTACAATTAAGGCTACAACAATTTAATTATTTCACATGTGATTGGCACCCTGGGCTTCCTTCAACACCTGAAGGTGAGGGAGTTTTTCATGCCAGCCATAAAACTGCAATGTATTTCTGCAAAGGGCAGATTAACAGGCATGGAGCCTCTTAAATGAATCATATTCTCTGTCCTGCCATAGGAGAGTAACTGTCTTCTAAGCTCTCGAAAGATGTAAAGGCATTCATTCTGCACAGGGCAGACAAGAGAAAGTTACAGGAAAACTATGGCAGTCAAGTAATGTATTTATATATGTCCCAAGTTATTTCCTTGCTGCTGCTTAACTTAACTGGGATTCGTGCATCAGCAAATGATAAAGGAAAAAGTTGTTTTTCTTGCCAATATTGCATGGGATTTAAAATTAAACTGCAGTAAATTTAGTGTAACATACAAAAAGTCCATAAAATATGGGAATGGAACAAAAAAAACACAACCCCACACTTCTGATGTCTGCGGGGAGGGTCTGTGCACATAGGCTTACAAGAAAGAGCTATTGATTGTAATGACAGAATATTTAAAGAAGTTCTTCAGTACATAATATGCAAACCATGTTGCATATTATCCATATTGCAAACCAAGTTCAAAGCCACCCCAATTGTGGGTTTACCTTAGAGCTGCTATATTGGGGCTGCAAAACTCCAGATAACCACTAGATGACCATTAAAGTAGGATGATCAGTAGATGACAGCAAAGAGATACATAACCTGTTTTTCAATGTTGTCTAGATTCTTGCTGCCTAATTTAATAGACCTACCTACTATAATAATCTCACTGCCAGCCATCTTTCCTTACCTGATCCTCCTTTCTAAGTAAAGTTGATGTAGCATAGAAAAAAAACCAATGAATAAGCTTACAGATTGTGCTAAGCCCCTATGTGTTTAGCCATGATTTGATAATTATATCACAATTGATTGATTTAATACATCATGCCAATCATAAACTACATCATTACAATGTAGGCTTGACATACGATGCTAAGCTATAAATAAGCGAAACACTGTACGGTTTTATTGAACTCAACCATCAAGAAGTATTTAAATATATATATATTGCATGCATCCTGATAACACTTCTGAGTGTTCTGTAGCATCTATAGTTTAAGGCTAACGTCATCAAACTTTTGGATTTCATAGATACTTTGGGAACTTTGAGAGCATATGAAGGGCATTCTCTTCTGCTGCCTGCCTCTTGTCCTTTCACAAGATGCTTTTAGCAAACTTTGCTCCTTTTGTGGACAAATGGAACGCTAGTTGTCATCATCATCATCGCCTCCTCCTCCTCCTCCATCTCCTCTTCCTTCTTTCCCTTCCCCTTCCATTTCAGAGATTTCAGTTTGTTTTTCAACTGAATTGTGCAGTTCCTGTTTATTTTAAAGGTGGGGGGAAATCTGAACTGATTTATCCTGGTCTGATTATTTTCTCTCTCAAAAAAACTGGCATTTTAACAGGTGCCTATAGACTTTCATATCCACTGTACATCTGTATTATGGGCATTGCATTGGTTAACAGTGGGCTTTAGATATAATTCAAAATGCTTGGGTCAAAGTATTTATGGCTATATGACTTGGTATCTAGAGATTTACAAGGTCTTCTTCATGTGGGAGTAAGAGAAAAGACCCATCCAAGTAAATAAATTCTATCAAAATCTGTTAATAGTCCTTCAGTTTTGTGAAGTAAAAGGGGAGGGGGGGGGAGACTGCAAGCAAAGTTTCTCCATTATAGCCAAAATATTGTTTAATATATAATATATAATGAGAAATGGCCTTCCTCTTGGAATTAGGCTGGACTCTTAATGCTGCACAGATTGAATTGTCCTGGGGGGATATTTTGAAAGTGAGAACTGTCACCATTCTGCTCATTGCTTATCTGAACTATTTATATTTTACTGTGCCATTTCATCTTGATTGTATTGTCCTTGAGTATTTTTTTTCCTATATTGTTCACTGCTAGGTGTTGTTTGAAGTCCAGTAGTATGAAAATGCAATAAATAAATGAATAAATAAAATTGATGTGGAGATGTTATCACCAACAGGAAATTTGACACTGGATATCATCTCTGTGCTGATGTTCTAAGTCTTTCTCATCAAAGGGCTCACCAGAAGCTGTGAAAATGCAGCTGTCTGGAAAAAAAAAGTAATAGGCAAAAATTTGGCTTATAAACTAAAACTGGAACCCAATAAGATGAACGTTAATTCATGAATGATAGTTCCAACATCCAGGAAATGGATAGATTTTTTTTTAATGGATGAGAGCAGCTTGAGAGTAGTCATCAAATTGCCCCAGGTACAATTTGTCTGTTACTTAAAGCATCAAGTAATCATATGATCCAGAATCCCTGTAGCTAGCTTCATTCCTCCTCCTGGTATTATTTTTTTTCTGAGATGAATAGTTTGTTTATAGCATGTCCGTATGAATTAATAACTTCTCAGCTAGATCACTGTTGCAATTACATTCTAATGATTTGGGGCATCATTATACCCAATATCAATATATACAGTATATAGCTGCTTAAGATTTCAGAACAGCATTGTGGCCTAGAGGTGGAGCTTTTGCCTCATGATCAGGAGACTGTGAGTTCAATCCTAGGTAGCAGCAGATATTTCTGTCTCTGAGCATAATGAGTAATTGTCTGCTGTGAACTTCACATAGGCATCAGGAAGGGCATCCAGCCAGTAAACACTTGAGTTCCATTCAGCCACCCTGATTCCACCCATTAAAAGGAAAAAAAAAATAGCTGCTTAAAATAGGTGATTCTTTGCATTCCAGAATTAACAGCAGCACATTGTACAAGCATATGGGTAAGGCCTCCTTTACAATGGCACCTTAATTTTGGAATTCTTTTTTTCTGAACACTTACTGTTAACTTTTTGATATCTTATGAAATTATTTTTACAACCACAACAAACAAGTTCTGTTCTTTCCATCTCATTTAATGAGCCTGTGGATTGTGCCATAATCCAAGGGGTTGCAAATGCAAATCCTCTCATCAATCCCACACAAATTCACTCTGCACTTTTCCAGGGAAAGTAGTAGAAGAAGAAGAAAGACCAAACAAAGTGCCAAAGCTAGAAAGAAAATCCTTACTAATTCCTGGCCTTCACTTCCCTTAAAAGGAGAGTTTTGCATTTGTTCAAGGCATTTGTTTACAGCAGCAGAAAACCATCTTGTTTGTTCTACACTTGAGATGAAAGAAAGGCAAAACCTGATTCTCCAGCCACTTGGAGCAGGAACCTCTTAGCATTTTCTTGTGAGGCGTTGCTGCTTTGTAGCTGCTAACAGGAGAGCATCAAAGCTGCCGTGGGGTCGTCTCTATATCTAAGAGACCTTGGTGTGTTTCAGCTGGCTTTAGTATTGCCAGTATTTAGTATTGCCAGTATTTAGTATTTTTTAATAATGGCTACTCTTTTTGGGGGGGTGTTGATTGTTCTTAGTTTTTTTCCCCCTTTGGGATGACTGCCCTTAACTTATCTGATTGTATTCCTCTCCAAGAGCAGCTTTATCTGGCTGACTTGAAAAAGGTTTTACTTAATAAACGAATCAAATCGTTTTATTTTCTATTTTGGAACACAATTTACATACGATCCAAAGCAAAGAGAAAGGTAGCAAATTCTTTGCCTTCAATCTCTATCTTGTTTATGTAGCACACATTTCACTCGCAAATTGCTAGACACATCTCTAATCAGATGTTTTCATCTACAAAGCTCTGAGAAATTGAAATGCAGGTGTTTTATGAAATATATTGTACCGAATCAAAGGATGTAAGTTGCATCTCTGCGCTTCACAATATTTTGCCTGATAAAAAATAAGAGTCCACAGAAGGTTCTTCAAAGTAAGAAAAAAAGGTGGCATTTTAAAAAAAAAACACCTACAGGCCATCACTGATGTATGTTAAAACAGCCATGTATGAAAATTCTGATTAGATCTTTCTGGTTTCAGAAGTGCAATGAATATCACAATAGAAGATTATCAGGTGCTAATTAAAGCTCTCTTTTTTTTCTTTTCACTCCACAAAGCTCCAATGAAATGAAGTTGTGGCTTTTTTGGCAGAACAAATCTTTAGGCGAGAACCTCAGTTCTGTGTATCATTCCATCATCTAATCCTCTTTTGAAACACAGATATAAGCTATAGATGGCATGGCTATTATATTAATTTATTGGACTTGAAACACCTTGCTCGTTCCTTTATGCCATTAACATAGATTAGCCAGGGTTTGTTTTGCTTGGGTTTTTTTGCTTGCCACTATCTCTTTTTTCTAACAGTTTGTTTTTTCCATTCATATACTGTTTGATTTTCATTTTGAACATTTCCATACATTTTTCATACTATTTGCCTCCGTAGAAAGAACTGCATACATTCTCTTCAGCTCTCAATTCTATTTTTTTGTAATGTAGAGAAATGCGTATTTGTAAATTTTATAAAGAAAAGCAATTAAAGGGCAACGTTGTCGCTCTGTTTGGGAACTACTTTAGCTTTTCACTTTATCAGGAAAGAAGTAGGTACATCTATAAATCCCCACCCACAAACTAGCATTTCAGATTCCTGCGTATCCATCAAATTGATTTCCAACTAATTGACGCCTATGTGTTTCTGCGTTGTTTGCACTAGGTGTGTGGCACTAACAAAACTTGCAAGCAACACACTTTGTTGAGCTCTGGAACAAAAAGCTGAAACATTTTTATTAGCCATACAGATTTTAGAATGTAAAAACATTCTAAAACGGGTGTTCAGTTCTATAGAAAATTATTTTTGTCATATACCTTTTTGAAACATGCTCTGTTTTATGTGATCCCCCGTTGTTTTTTTCAGAATTAAAACTATTGAATTCAATCCAGCTTTAAAAATTTGACTATTTTATGAGTCAGGCCAACATTCAGATAGTTTTTCTTTTCTCAGCATTCTCATAAAAGCTCCAATATCATTGTACAACAGTTTTATTAAGGATTCCGAGCCAATAGAGCAAGATAGAAATTAGGGAGAACAAGGAGAAGAATGTGAATTGCATTAAGAGTGTGATGAATTTTGCCTGATAGTAGATCAACCAGACAAAATTTCCATTTCAGCACCAGCTCCTAGGCACTCAGGAGTGGTTAAAGGAATCAGAAAGAAGAAACACCTAGTTAGTTCTATTACAGAGACACGCAGAAATAAATATGAAAGCAAGGTAAGGAACTGTTTTCTACCAGACGAGAATATTAAAATTGATTATAGTTGTGTTCTGTGACTTGATCATGATTTTACAGAATCTCAGGAACTTTATATTTTATTTTTATTTATATATAAAATTTAGAAAATGCCCGTCTCATTGACATATGTTTTTGCATCACTAAAGCATGATTTAAAACCGAAACAGAAAATCTCAGGAGTAGACATCCACCTAAAATATTATGCTCTGCTTAGATCTGATTTCAGCCCAAACTTTAGGAGAAAAGGAAGAAAAGATTGGCTTAATCTTCTTCTTAGACCTATGGTCAGAAAGAGAGATCCTCTGTTTAGATCAGAATGGGGGACTTGCAACCCATCAAATGCTGTTGAATGTCAATTTGTGTTAATCCCAGGCAATTCAATTCTAATGGGATTTGTAATCTGAAATTATCGGATGAAACGCATATATCTATTTCCTAAGACTTGCCTATAGGGATGAAATTTGAGTATTTAGAACTCTTTAAACATGTTCTTTTAGTTGGACATTATTTCTAAGCACAACAGAATATTGTATGTATATTCAAAGACACAACATTTGCTGCCTTTGTTTTACAGCCCAAGCTTTAAAAAGAAAGAGAGAGAGAGAAAGAGAGACCTTGAACAAATTCTCCTGTAGTTCACTTTTTCAGACAAGCTCTCCAGAAATTAACAACACAGCTACAGGACACAAGTCTCAAATCTGGTGGAAGACATTTGCTTCATAAATTTATAGAATTAAGGCAGAAAATGGACTGGTTAAAATATGACATTATATTCATAGCTGCAAAATGATTGGATTCATGCCTCATCAAAATTACATTGTAGAAATTGAATGTAGTATGATTAGGCATTATTTTAGCCACTACATTACAATACAATTTAAAATAAAATGGCTCTTCATATCATACTGGTATCAGTGTTTTAAATAACAAAGGGGATCTATTTAAATAAAGGAAAGGATTAGCATTTAGTTTCAATCAGTATGAGCAATGCAGTACCAGTTGGTGTCTCAAAGATTCAGGATTTTATTAATATTCCAGAGATGCATTTGTGTTGCCTCTGGGTACACTGAAAAGCCACTTAAACTGCACTTAAAGCAGCACTACAGGATCAAATTGATGTGCATCAACCATTTACAATAAAACTTGATTATTATAAAGGCATACATATTTGCATAATTACATGTTTGATTTTTTTCCCCCTTTTACAATGCAGCATGCACTACAAAATGTTGCTTTCGTGTAGGAAGACCTCATCAGAAAGCACCATCTGCTGTGGCTCTCAATGCACTGCAATGTTTGAAAAATTCGGAAGGTAGCATTTGGAGAATCAAAAGGAAAACATGTGAGTTTTTGTCTGAACAGGAGGCCGGGTGCTGCTGGCTGGATGGTAGCGGGTTTGGGAGGAGGGGGCTGTTTGGGAGCGTGTGCTGTGTTGAAACAACATTCACTGAAGAGGGAAGAAGCAACATCTTTTACGCTAGCACAAAATATTTAGGCTTTGGCACTGGCGAGAGCATTTTGCATCAGAATATTTAATTGGCATTCTTGACATGATGGTGTAAGTGAGAGGGAGAAGAAAAGGAGATTTGCCATTAACCAGAGATGAAATGCAGGTTTTTGTTTTTGTTTTTTCCTTCTGGAGAATGTGGCAGGAAGGGATGATTTGATCAAACTCAGCCAAATCCTCTATTTTGTTTTAAATAAAAGCACAAGGGATAATATTCATATGAATAAAATTAACAATAAAACGAAATCAGAATTCCTCATGAATATTCACTTTGATTGTCACATTCTAGAAGGCAAAGTACAGTATGCTATAGACTTTATGAAAAACACAGAGGAGTAGAATAGTAGACCATGGCCATTTCATTCTGTTCCTCCTTTGGCATTCTTTCTTTAATGATTCTATTCCACTATTCTTTGATATTAGTGTAACTCTTGTCCTGCGGTGAGTTGTCCCATGGTGAGTTATTGTAGACTCTCCCCTGACAAGGATGGTCCCTACCTTATGGCTTTCTGAAGGCTAGGGGAAAAAAACCTGGGTCTTGATGGCCATTTGGAAGTCAAATGTCTATAATCTTGAAGCCAGAACTGTTTTTATAAGTATTTTTGTTGTTATTGATAATTCATCATGTCTTATATTTGTACACTGTCTGGAATTCTTTGATGAATATTAAGTCCATTGCTGGTGAATATAAGGCCTTTGGAGACTATATGTATAAGATCTTAGTCTTTCATTAAAATCTTATACACACATACAAACACATATATTTTCCTGTGAAATTTACTATTAACCACAATCTGACATGTTTAACCTCACCACAATTATATACTTCTGACTTTACTGTTTAATTATATTTAATCAAGACCTTAAAAAAATGCGCTGCAGAACAACTTCAGGACCCTTCATTAATACTTCTAGTTTAAAATCCTATATATAAAAAATAGGTTTTAAAAGTAGTATTCAAATTTAGGATCAACGTGTCTCCCTTTCTCTCTTTTCTTTTAATCTAGGCTGTCAGTTAATTTCATGCTGCATTTATATGTCTAAGTAACCCTGACAAAGATGTGGCATGGTTCCCTAAGATTTTCTTAAGAGATTTCAGCCTTTTGTCAGCCCAAATTGGTTTACTCAAAATTTATTGATCCCACTGAAATATAATCATCAATTTCGCCATGACTTCCAGTTGTCTGCATATGACCGCCCAATAGACTTGACGTTTTTGCGGCCTGACTCATTCCATCAAATACAGCAATCAACCAAGTGGCTGGAGGCAATGCAAAGGCATGTGGGAAAGATTTAAAAGATAATTAATATCACCTCAATAAGCACTTAAGCGTGTGGGACTTTCATTACGAGAAAATTGTTGGGGGGTGGGGGGTGGAATTGAGAATTGAGGTAAATGCCGAGAAAGCTAGAAATAGTAACGATGGCCATTCCTCAATGTTTGTGGAGCTGTGGAGATTTTATTGTATGTCATTTTAATTCATTCCATTTTTAAAAAATTTGGTCTGCAGAATTTGTCAGATCTTCTTTTGGATAACTGAATGAAAAGATGAGAGAAAGAAAAAACAAGTGCAGAGGTCTTCTTCAAGAATAGGGCATTCTTGGGGCCAGGTATAGAGTGAAGGCTTTCTATTTTTGGTGGGAAAACTTGAGAAAAGACCCTGTCATTTGATCCACCATTTCCGATGCACATGACTCGTTGCTCTGTCCTTCTTTGTGATCATAAATGTGGCCAGAGGAGAGAACTGGTAGCCCAGTGGAAATTTCTGTCATGTTATGACAGACCATTGCTTGCCATTATTTTTTGAATAAATACTTTTGCTGTAGAAAAATGTCTGAAAGCTCTCTCAAATCTTTGGGGGGTCATTTAAAAATTCAGGTCATTCAGAACTGGACTCGAAACAGAACTCTGTTCCAATTTCAAAGCCCCATGAATTTGTTACTTCGTTCCCACCAATATATCCCAGATGGCAGTAATACAAATCAGGCCATTCCTCTTTTTTCCAATAAAATTTAGAATTTGTTTTGTTTTTGCCTTCAGCAACAGCAACCATAGAGCTGAATGAAGCGATGTCTCCTCTTGGCTTAAAATCCTTTCTTATGGGGCAAAAAGGGAGCAATTACCCCAGCACCCACAGAAGGATCCTGACTCTTGAAATGCACTCAGTACCTGAAATCAGCAGATGGGTTATTCCTTTCAATAAAACTAATCAAATAGAAAACAATCACAAGAGATATTTCAGTGCTGTGTCCTGGGTTCTTGCACACACGCATGCACACACACACACTCTTCTAGTCATTGGTCCATTAATTTCAATTATACAGAGGGAGAAAAAAACCCCACCAACCTATGATTTGTGTACATTGGGGGAAAATTCAAACTAATGTTCTGCTCCCTGGCCTTTCACCATTTTGCCAATGTAATTACTGGACGTGTTCAAGACAGCCATCATTCAAGGTGCTTAAATTTGGATTCCTAAATGGCTCCTTCAAACTCTCTGAGTCTGTAATTCCATTATTACAGAATTTAAATTATAGAATTCAAGTGCAAGTGAGTATGCTAGCCCATTGCTGTTCCGGTTCTTTCAAACACTCTGTTGAACATAAACAGGCCTTGCCTTTGGATAAGAATAGCTTAGTCCTTGAATAGGTTTCTCATTGAGTAAATAAGAAAATAGAGAATGGCTGTTAGATGGTTAATGGTTGTTTTTTGTCCTCCCCATTGTAACCACAAAGCCTGTACTCATGCGATATGCATACATCGCATACACTATACTACAGGCAGAAAAAGCAAAACAAGGATTTGCACTAGCTCTTTCTTATGAATCTTAATAGTCTTGGTTACAATTTCAGAAACACACATTTCTCTATCAGTAGTGCAGAGCAGAACAGAATAGTTGGGAACATTGTCACTCAGCAAGTATTCAGTTGCCTAAACCGAGCATCTGGAGTCATTGCTTTAAATGAAAATAACAAGAACCCATCTGTCTATTATATCCTGAAACCATTGGCCAGGTTGTAAAACGTAGTCCATCTAGAGGTCTATTTTGCATCTTGAATAGAAAAGCAAGGAAAAGCAGGGACTGAAGAAGCTTCTTGGATGAAAAGTAAAACATCTTCAAGGAAAAAATAAAGAAAGTCCAATTGTGCTTTGAAAAGCACTTTTGGGACAACCATGACTAAGAATATCCATAGACATTCCTTGATGCCTTTTAATTTCCTTGTATTTTGTTACTATGCAACATCTTTTAATATAGTCTTCATGGTTTAAATGTAATATTGAATTATTTTACTTTTAAGGATTTCCTCTGTATTTTTATTTATAATCAAGTAGGCTTCTAGCCGAAAATAATAAATGTTACAAAAACATAACAAAATGATTGATTTTATATTAAAACAGAAAATCTGGTCCTTAATAAAGGATATAACATGAAAAAAAAAAGAATATCCATAGACAAAAGCAAGGAGTTGTGTGGAATCTCATCTTACTGATTCACTATAGTTGTTCAATAGATTTGTCTCAAACTGATTTAGTTTGGGCAAACAAACAAACAAACCAAACTATATACATGCACTTCTTGAAATAAAAGACAAAATGTATAATTTCATAAGGATATTCAAAACAGGATATTCTTAAGTATGATATTTGAGATGGATGGATGGATGGATGGATGGATGGATGGATGGATGGATGGATGGACACACACATAAATACACCATCATACACATGCCCTCCCCCCACATATATGTAAGATACTCACACTTACGCACTCATACATTTTCTTATAAGCATACATGCAAATGCGAATCATATTTCGTATGCAGTAAGTGGATTTAGCATAGCTGAGTTCAATATAGAATTTTAAGTGAGATGCATTATTTATTTAAATTAATATTTTCCTCACTAGATATATCATTTGAGACACTTTACTCTGTAAAATAAATAGTATTTCATTCATAGGACCAGCTATTTCTTAATTTCTATTTATTTTGAGCTATATAAATTAATTTTCATTTATAAAGGAAGCCCCTGTTAATAACAATTGGTCCCTGATGCAATGCTGGCTCAAACGAGTAGACATGTGTACATTCATACTGGACGCAGAAAATCTCATGGTTTCAAAAGTAATAAATAAATAAACTTCTCAAAAGCCAGAAAATAAATTTATGTTTTCCATCATCTTAAGTTTTAAGTTCATTCAGACATGACTGCGTAAATATAATTTTATGACTTACTTTGTTTATTAAGACTTTATTATGTTCATGAATTTTATGGCTAATTTTAAATCTCTGCTGATGGTGGGACCCAAAGAGATCAAGGCCAAGTCAGCCTATTATTTTTCATATTTTGGCAGACAAGGACAGTTCATCTTTGTTGTCACCCTGAAAAATGCTCTAATCCTTTTGTTTAAAGAAAATGGATGGCAGCTAGCCGCAGATTTACACACAGTTAAAATGTACGTTTGCTAATGAAGCTGTGAATTTTAGCTAGGTTCCAACACTTTTAAAAAAAAGGGTATGCTTTTGCAAATTACACACATAATTATATCTCCCACAAAATTGCCACTGTAGCTTGATGCATTGTTAATGGTATTGACTATTCTTCACACAGGTACAAGGGAAATAAAAAATTAATCAGTGCAGAATATGAAACAAGCGTGATAAGTCCTAGGAAGGCCTGGTTCCTGAGCATGGAAAACAGCTCTGTTCTTCAGAAGGTAATGTAGGAAGGATCCAATGAAAAAGGCCCCACAGCCAATGTCTTGTCAGAGGGAATAAAACGGAGGAATACTTTGAAGCCATGCAGCCCAGCAGTGGCATGCAAATCCTGGCAGGTTTTAAATTAGTAATGTTGAAGGCCTAGTTAAAATGGACAGTGCACACTGTGGTGAGCTTTTAAAAGACAGCTAACCAAAACAAAGTAACCGTTTATGCTTTCAGGCCAGCGATTCCTAGAAGACACAATAATTATCTCCAGTCTGATATAGAGAAAGAGATAGATGTATTTGCACATCTTTCTACCCAAACATTTGGGGAAAAGCCTGACACTTTTACTCCTATTCTCAACGTCAAAAGGAGCCTATTGCAGACATGAAAATGCTGTGGAAAACAGAGTTTTAAACCCCTGCTTAGGGTGCAGTCCTTGAACTTTTGAGATGGGAGTGTCCAAAGGGCAGACAGGCTTTCCTCTTCAAAGAGACACTAGGCCCATGATGGTGAACCTATGGCACGGGCGCCCGAAGTGGCACGCGGAGCCATGTCGCCTGGTACGTGTGGCATCGCCCATTCCTCTTCCAGGTTTTTGGTGCTCATGCGCACATGCCAATCATCTGGCCTTCGTGCATGTGGCAGTGCCGGAAACCAGAAGAGCTGGTCTTCCATTTTCCAGCGCAAGCATGTGCACCGCCCAGCTGATTAGCACAGGCACATACACAGCAGTAACTGGAAGACTTGCTGGCCGGTGCGCATGCACGCACCGGAACCTGGAAGCACCTTATCAAGCACACGCAAGGCCCCTGGCAAGCTCCTCTTCCTGGTCGTGGCCCTGACAAGCGTGCGAAGTACTCCCTTTTTGGCACTTGGTGTCACACGCGTGCGCTCCCTTTTCGCCATCACTGCACTAGACTATCTGAGCTCTGTAATTATCTAGTTTGGATAAAAGTTTATTAAGGAGCAGGTTGAAATAAAATTATCCAAGCTTCTCTCAGCAATTCTCCACACTCCCCACGTGCCCATCATGTGATTAAAACCATGGGAGTAAGGGGGGGAAAAAAACCTACATGGCGTTTTAATCAATTATCCAATTATCCCAATTTAATAGAAGTCTGAGTTCAAAACGATATAATTCCAAATTGTGTATGTAAAAGTGGGAGCATTTCCATGTTAGCTGGTCTCACTCGTTCATTCTATTGACCTCCACCAGTTATCCAGCATATTTAATGGAAACCTATAGCATATTGACTGTGCATATCCCATTAATCCATATGTTACAGCAGTTCTGTGTTAATCAGCCATTTTTGCCTTCTTCCACTAATTGGAGGAAAATACATGATCGCGAGGACCTTGCTATGTCTGTTTGCTATATAGCTGGTATAAATATGGAGTTGCTATAAATATGAACACTCTAAGGCCAATTTTTTTTTTTAAATGACGATAATTTGGACTGTGATAAAAGTGACATATAAACTTAAATAAATTAAAGAGAAGCATGTTTGTAAAAAAAAGCAAGGATTCAAACCCACTGGGGAAAACAATACAATTTCAAACAGAGCATGGGCTACACCCAGCCATCATTTTATTTCCAGACAATGTCTGTGGACTTAGAGATATCCCTAAAAATAAAGGTCATGGTTGAAGTGTTACTTTGCTTTATAATCCTACAGAAGTTATAATTGTTGCTGTAGGAGAAGGACAGGCAGAGCCTGGGGGCAAAATGAAGAGAAGAATCAGCCTAGAGCAGGGGTAGGCAACTGTGGCCCTTTTATAACCTGTGGACTTCAACTCCCAGAATTCCTGAGCCAGCTTGGCTGTCTCAGGAATTCTGGGAGTTGAAGTCCACAGGTTGTAAAAGGGCCACAGTGGCCCAACCCTGGCCTAGAGTTGTTACTACCCCATAAACCAGTGTTTCTCAACCTTGGTAGCTTGAAGATGGGTGGACTTCAACTCCCAGAATCCCCCAGTCAGCAGCACTGGCTGGGGGATTCTGGGAGTTGAAGTCCACCCATTTTCAAGCTACCAAGGTTGAGAAACACTGCCATAAGCAGTCTTAAGACCAACCGTTCTTGAATTTTGTTAACTCTTATCTAGCGCCAGTGCAATACTGACCATTAGCTGACCTGATTTTTATCATCAAATATTTTTATTAATTTATCAAAATATAAAATACAGAAACACAAAGAAAAATGAAGATAATGGGAAAGGGGAGGAAAAGGGGAAAGAAACATGTGCAGGGGGAAGAGGAAAAGAAAAAGAAAAGCATTGACTTCCAACTCCTTTTGGTGAAGTAGAATAAGGTAATAACATAAAACCTCAACTTTTTGCTTTTATATAATAATATATACTAGCCATTTCATTAACAATAAACTTATCTAACCAGAAAAACCCAAAATAAAAGTTTCAGTTCTTCCCACCTCAGGTACACTTGATTCTTGTATATAATAAGTAAGTGCAATAAATTAGCTTAACTGGAGCTTAATGTGTGACCTTGATACTTTGTGCCTGACAGTTGTCATCTACATACGTTTAGGTAGTCAATCTATGATCACAATTGGAACCAGAATTTCCATTGCTAAACAACATGATTGTTAAGTGACTTGTGTGTCCAATCTCATGATCTTTTTTACCACAATCATTAACTGAATCACTGATGTTGTTAAATGAATCATGCCATCATTAAGCAAATCCAGTTTCCCCCTTTGTCATTGCTGATCGGAAACTAGTGGCAAGGTCACAAATGTCAATCATATGATCCTGGGATGCTGTAATCATCATAAATACCTGTCAGTTGCCAAGTACCCAATTTATGAACCTCTGGAGTGCGGCAACAGTCATAAGCATGAGGACTGGTTGTAAATCATTTTTTTCCAGTGCTGTTGTGAGTTTGAACCATTGCTAAACAAATGGCTGTAAGTTGAGGGCTACCTATACCAAACTGTTTCTTTTTTTTCTGTTCTGTTCTGCTTTTTTGTTTGTTTGCTTGCTTGCTTTTTGCCTTTCAGGCAGACTGTCAACTGTCTGACCAGTGCACCCAAAATAAGAAAACACTCTTGGGAGCTTTGAATTCCCAAAAGTAAAACTTTATTGGATACACTGTTGTTGTTTTTTTTTAAATTTGATTTATATGCCGCCCTTCTCCAGAGACTCAGGGCGGCTTACAATGCGTTAAGCAATAGCCTTCATTCTTTTGTATGTTTTATACAAAGTCAGCTTATTGCCCCCACAAACTGGGTCCTCATTTCACCTACCTTAGAAAGGATGGAAGGCTGAGTCAACCTTGAGCCTTGGAGAGATTCGAACCAGCAGAAATTGCAGGCAGCTGTGTTAATTACAGGCTGCACTAAACCCCTGTACTATCAAGGCTCTGTTTTGGCACGGAAGAATCAAAACCAGCTCTGGTTTTCCCGCACAAATGCTTGCTTAGTTAAACAATAGCCATGGGTGGTCACATTGTCCTATTACGAGATGGCCTTTTGTTATGGGAACAATCCATCTCTTTCTCAAGCACCTGCAGTGGTGACCTTGATGGTTGCCAGGCACTCACTGTCCACGCACAGATTCTTCAGAATTCTATTTCACCCTTCCCTCCCCCCAGTTTATTGGCAAGTTGAAAAGCATTAAAGTTTTAAAAGAAGCAAAGCAGTTCAATCTTGACACAGACTTGACTTCTGATGATTACATGGGCAAGTCCACCCAGTTTCTTTGGCCATGCTTTCTGAAATGGTTTGCCACTGCCTTCTTCCCTAGGGTTGAACAAGAATGGCTTGCCCATAATCACACATCTGGCTTGTGTGTCTTAGGCAGGACTGGACTCAAGTTTCCTCAATCCTAGCCAACACTTTAGCCACTAGACCAAACTGGATCTTGCCCACCCACCCACCCATTCATCGCAGTAAAATTATTAGGGAGGGAATTCTACTGGAGTCAAGAAAAGTATCTCCAGGTGCACTGGCAGCTAGGACATTACATTGGAGACCTTCTGCCTAAGGCCTACTGAAAAATGTTCAACCTAGAATCACCTGGAGGTATGCCATTGATCACAATTCCCATTCCTAGTTTACCAATGAACAAGGGCGACACAACTAAAACAACCAGAATAAGAGGGTCAGAGAACCCCACTTCCATATTACAAATGAGAAAAATGGCTTTTTAAGTTGTGCAGGGGTGGGGGGAGAAGGACTTTTCAAAAGTCTAGATTTCGACACTACTCCATTAAACTGATTGGCAGCGGTTTCAGGTAAAACAGAGCAACATCTTTCTTCAAACAAAGGGTATTGACTTATGAAATTAATTGCCAAAGGTAGCTAAGGTATTCTTCAATATAGCATCAGCTGCAATAACAGGGCTGGAAGCATCTTTTGATGGAAGACCTCATCTGAACAGAGAAAAAGCAGGAAGGAGAGGGAGGATTCTCTGTCTAGATTAGACAGAGTTAGGCAGCAATTACTAAAGAATTTTTTTAGTTTAGCTGGGGTTTAAATTGTGCACACAAGACGTTGTAAGAGTCATAAGCATATAAGTTTGAAAAATGTTGAGTCAAAAAAGCCTAAAACTTGGTATTAGTTGGGAAGCTACAATAATCCAGAGGAGGACAATTTGTGAAGCCCTGCAGCTTCCCCACCCCCAATCAACATTCAATTGAAAACCTTTTGAATAACAGGAGCACCATTTTCAATAAAAAATGTAAAATGCTCAGATTAAGCCTACGCTAGGCTTAACACCTCTTTATTTTTTTCTAAAAAAAAAAAAAAGTAAAAGTATAAAAATGTGAGAATCATTTAAAATCAATGTTAAAACATAAAAAAAACTTATTGTATTTAGAAAACCAGCAAGAAAAAGGTCAAGACCAGCAATAATAACAGCACATTTCAAAAGACTAATTTATCAGCCAATTACTACATGCTAATTTTCTAAGAAAAATACGCTTTTGGGGGCAAATCCCTCTGAAGTAGGTGGTTTCCGTTGTTATCTCTGGATGCAGACCTCACCAACAATTTTTGTTGTCCAATTCCAGAAAATCTCATATAGAACCTATGCACATACATGTACCAGCATTTACACATAATGGAGAGAGAGATGGGGGGGGAGAGTGGGAGGACGGGATGGATGGAGGGAGGGAGGGAGGAGAGAGAGAGAGAGAGAGATTTTTCTCAGCTCCTCCTCCCAACCATGTACTGAAGGATCTAACTGTGAAAGGGGTCACAAAATGGGTGCTATTTTAGTGTGTTGGCTCCCCCTACGTGCATATTTATTGCAATTGTTATTGGGGGCTTGTATAACTTTGTTAGCCACCCAGAGTTGCTGCTGTGAGTTGGACGGCCATATAAATTAATTAACTGGGGTGGAATTAGATTGAAACTTAAGGCTTTGAATTTAAGAATCAATATGTGGTTTAAAAAAGCCCGCTAATTGCTTTTTTTTAAAAAAAAATCTTTATTTTCTTCTTGTCAAGTTTCCACTAAAGAAGTAAACGTTCTTTCTGTGTGGAAATGAACTTTGTCTCAAGAACATTTTCAAAAGATGGACCTTAGCTATTCTGTACACTGAAGTAAGAAGATAGCCCATAGTAATGCTCTTAAGATGAAACAATTGCTCGTTGTGAGATTTTCCACTCCCATTAGAAACTTGGAAAAGATTTATTGCTTGGCCCATAACCTACAAAGAAGGGCAAATGAAATAGCAAAGAAATACTAAAGTGTGACCACTTTGAAACGGTTCTTAAAATGCCAGGGAAAATAAAAGATCTTCAGCAGGTACCACAATATAATAATAATAATAATAACAAGGACCATCCTGTAAATGAGAAGTGAGACCATTCCACAGATGGTACACATGATCAAAAAGACTCTCTTATGCACTGTATCTTTTTTCCCCAGTGCTAGAAGTATCTGAAGAAGGGCCTCAAGTATTGTAATTGGAATCCTAATAGATGAATATTTAAGGAAATGTTCCTTCCGGATTTCTGAGCATAACGTTATTTACACCTTTATGAATCAATACCAATTGTTTGAACTGGACAGGGAGCTAGTCGGAAAGAACTGGATTTCTCTAATCTTACAAACCTGACCCAATTGGCAGATTAGTTCCCTTGATTTTAGAGGTTTTGTATCATTTTCAGAGAGCCTCACTTGACAATACTTTGCAATGGCTCTAACAGGAGATGATCAGAGCATGAATAACTTCCGCAAATCTTTATTTTTCCATCACTAAGCCTCCTGTGACAATGCTGAGACCAAAATTATTTCCAAACAATATACCTAATCCTACCAAAGGAGCCACATTGTGGTGCTCCTCACCTAATGGTGAGGACACTCACCTCCCAGGTTGAGAGTTCAATCGTAGGTAGCAGCAGATGTTTCTCTCAAGGGAGCAAAGAAAAAAATATCTGCTGCAAATTCCACATAGGCATTAGGAAGGGCATCTGGCCAGGAAACATTTAGCTCCATCCAGTCGCCCAGACTCCACCCCAAATTAAGGACCTAAAGGTTTGTAAAATAGAAAAAAAAAAAAAAAGCCAGATCTTACTAAAGATATACAACTCCTTCCAGATCATGAAAAGCCACAGATTATTTGTTTAAAGAAATTATCATTCCAAAAGACGCAAACTTCAAAAATGCCTTTAAACAACACATAAATGTAAGACTGTAAATGGGAGCATTAACTACAGTTGCACACTCTTAATTATAGCAATTGTTTACATCTACATGCGGCTTCCAGAAGTCTGATTTAGAGTCCATATTAAGTACAAATTTCAGAAAATATAGGAACGATAAGCATATAAAATATGAATAACATGGTTATTGCTCCCCCCCTTTTTTAAAAAAATAAATCACTTATTATATAACTTGACAACATTTGCCATTAAGAATGCAAACCCCACAGATCCTATATGCCATTTAATACCAATAACTTTTGGGGTCAATAATGATGGACAAAGCATTTGTGTTAATCGGTCAGAAAGATTTCATGTGTCTTTCTCAGACCAGAGATGGGAGATGAGAAAGGATGATCTATCTAGGCTTAAAATATTGTTCTAATATTTTATAAACAACATTTTGTTCTGCAGACAGTTCAAACTGTGCAAAAAAAAAACCAAAACAAAGCAGCAATGAAGAAGCAGCACCTGATTCAATGATTTATAATCGTATTGTTGTCTTGGGATTGAGTGAAAGCTTTTCTTCCTCGCCCGCCGGCACATTTTATTGAAATTTCAGACTTTTAAGACTCAAGGCTATAAAGAGAATTTTTTCCTTAAATGGATGCTTTATAAATAGGAACTCTGAAAACGGATTATTTCCTTCCTTTTCTTTTCCTTAGGTTATAATTTGGGTCATAATTTATTCAGAAGATCTATTTTATATATAGCGATTCATTTTATGCACTGAGAGATGGATAAATATTCTGAAGATGGGAAGAGGGCTATTTTACCAAAAAACCCGGAAACTCTGTCTTCTTGAACAATCCTGTGAAATGCTTTGCACGTATCCTAGGTATGATATGCTCAGTTATATGACCCCCTAGTCCCACTTCATATCTTTTCCAGAAAAACAAACAATGGGGATGACCCAAGACACTTTCTCTTGAGGTAGAGCAGTAAATATAAAGTTTTATCTACCAAAAATCAAATCAAGCAGGTTATTTTGCTACGCAAGATAGAAAGCCACAGTTTTCTCCAATAAAATTGTGAAGCAGGAAGGCCTGGAGGAACGTTGTCCATGGGGTCGCAGTGGGTCGCACACGACTTCGCAACTAACAACAAAAAGTCCTTTTAGGACATTCATGATTTTACTCTTCCAAACATTGGAGTTTGAAGGGTTTATGGTAGGAATTACATATGAATATTAATGTTTAAAAGCAAATATCCTTGCTCTTTCATATTAATTAAACTTAAGAGTCAAGTCCTCTTCGAGTCAAGCTTGATTCCTAGTGACTTCATGGACGTACCCATGAAGATTTTTGGACATCAGTATGGGAATGGTTTGCACTGCCTTCATCCAAAATGTTTTTCAGCTTCCATAATGTTTGTTCACCTATAACCCAGGGGTGAAATGCTCCCGGTTCGGACTGGCTCGGGCGAGTAGGTAGCGATGGCGGCAGGCAGTTCGGAGAACCGGTAGCAAAAATCCCTGCCCCTGCACCCCATGCCCAGCTGAGCCGCGTGATCATCAGAGCCTTTTTTTTCTTTTAAATGGCTCTGATGAGCCAAGCTCTGACGATCCCAGCTGAGTTGCCTGCCAATCAGGCAACTCAGCTTGAATCGCCAGAGCCATTTAAAAGAAAAAAACTTTTTTTCTTTTAAATGGCTCTGATGATCCAAGCTCTGACGATCCCAGCTGAGTTGCCTGCCGATCAGGCAACTCAGCTGGGATCGTCAGAGCCTTTTGAAAGCATTTTTTAAACATAGTTTTACATGTAAAAAATGGTTTTAAAAGTAAAAAAAAAAATTGGCCATGCCCACCCAGTCACATTACCCCCCCCCTCACCAAGTCACGCCCACAGAACCAGTAGTAACAAATTTTAGATTTCACCCCTGCTATAACCTTGATATTTCTTGGAAGCCTCTCATGCAACTATTAATCAGGTTTAGTTATCAAGCCTAGGACAAGGTTGACTAGAGGCTGCAGCCTGGTCAACCAGAAGATGGGAATAGAATTGCAAATAACGTTGGGAAACTGTATTGTATCTCCAAAACATCCCTTGTGCCTGCTGCCATTCTTTAAGTCTCATAAGACTGCTAAAACTGGGCATGGGGCGTGAGCCATTCACTTTGTGCTTTGGGCATTATAGCCCATCCTTGTCTCAAAGTCCTTGGTAAATTCTCAGTGAGACACATAATTTGGGGATCACTTTGTATGACAAAGAAATATATTTCATCCTTTGTTCAATATTCTTGATAAATCTGTGCGGTATGTTTTTCAAAAACTCTTTGTTTGGTTTTATTTATTATAATTTACCCTCATTCTTTCTTCCATTAAGCTTACGGCAGCCTCAAACTTAAGGCAGTCTTTTCCCCTCTTTTTATCTCCAGAACCTTTGAATATACTTTAGGCTAAGAAAGTGACAACATGTGGGCAAAATCCAATTAACTTCTTAACTGAAGGAGATTTGAATCTAAGTCTTAAAATCTGGTTCTATCTTCTTTTGTTAGCAAAGGGAAATCTACACTCCTCTAGATGTTGCTGAAGTGTAAGTCTCATCTATCCTAGCCTGTAGAGGCAATTGAATGGATGCCACAACTTGTAGTTCAACAATAGATTTGTAAACTTGCACTATACACTACACTACACCGTAACATTTGTTTCTGTTAGTGTTTGAATATCAAGCAGATGCTATATTCAATTATTTTGGGTATTTTATTTATGAATCAAATGTGTGTAGAATTTCATGGCACCCATCTTTTTCTTTAGTTCATGGAGGCTGTTTAGAACAAATTAACAGTCTCAAGAAAAACTTTTAAAATAATATTTTCTACTGTATATCTAAGAGAATCTCTATTCTTTGTGATTCGTTCAATTAATGCAGGACTTCCATAGGAATTTCTGCATCTCTTGCTTTAATCACAGTCAAGTTGATACAATAGATAAGGTATCATTTATTTGAGAGAAATCTAAATTTGGAGAGATCTGATTGGCATCACCATTAATGGAAAATAGCATTTGTGGGTGCGGGGTGGTTATTATCTATTGAAGCTTTTACTTCTATTACAAATTAATTATGCCTCTCTTTTTTAAAAAAAATTCAGGCGATGACATCCCTGATTATTTTCTTTTGGACTGAATTTATTTTCAGCATTGTTATGCATTTCCTTTCTGAGTTTAAAAGAGCCCTGGTAGTGCAGTGGTTAGAATGCACTATTGCAGGCTAATTATGCCCACAGCCAGCAGTTTGATTGTCACCTTCTCAAGGTTGACTCAGCCTTCCATTCTTCCAAGGTCAGTAAAATGAAGACCCAGATTGTTGGGGCCAATATGCTGACTCTGTAAACTGCTTAGAGATGGCTGTAAAGCACTGTAGAGCGATATATAGGTCTAAGTGCTATTGCTATTGCTAATTCAGATGCTTTCACCTGGCTCCTAGTCAAAGATCTAGGATCCAATATTTCTGCCTGGGGAATTCAGTAGGAGAGAATTCTATAGAATAATAAAAGATGGGTTTTTTCCTTTTCTTTCACCTGAAACTTGAGTGTTGGGCAAGAAGATGTATGTATGCATGTATGCATGTATGTATATATGTATATGTGTATGTGTGTGTATGTATATATGTGTGTGTGTGTGTGTGTATGTGTGTGTATTTAGATTTAGATTTAGATATAGATATACACAGAGAGAGAGACACGCACACATACACATCCTCCTGGCTCCAACCCATTTCTAGAAAACAAGCAATTTTTTCTTCCACATTGACTTCTTAATGTACAAACTGATATATCTTGTTAGTATATTTCAGCTTTGCCAGTGTATACAGAAATTCTTCTTTCGTTATCATGAGTATCAAGTTTCCCCATTTTTGTTACTTGGTGTTAAGTTTGAAATAAACTTTATTTGAAGGTTTTCATCTTATTTTCTACTAACCTTTCAAAAGTATGTTTAACAACAACAACAGATCTATTTAAAACAGCTTGCCTTAATAAGCTTTGTAGATTGGGGTGCTTTAGAATCCTTGGCATGCTTTCTGCTATATGGAATATAAGAACCGATTTTTTGTCTGTATATTCCTTTATAGTTCCATTCAGGAAGTCAAACTGCAAACATCGCAGAGCTTTTTCATTTTGGCTGCTTTCCAAGATATGGTTTCTTCTCCTGACAAGAAAATAAACAAACCAGAGGCAACTTCTGCCTGTCTGCCCTTACCAACCATAATTCCCTGGATGATTTAAAAAAAAAAAAACAGAAAGAAAGAAATCTACATGTAACGTAGCTGTGTGCAACATTTTACTCTTAAGTCTCCCCTGCAGAATTTAGATGATTTGGAAAAGAAAGCCCTGTTAATTCAAGCTACTAGCTCTGTTTGTTTATACAGTTTTCTGTTAGCTTTTTGTGACTGATTTAAACAAATACAGTTTGGGGCATTCTTTACCTTTCATTGTTTTAGACAGAACAAAAGTCTTTAAAAATGACCAGGATCCCAAGTCCTCTTTTTCCATTTTATTATCAGATGTCTAACTGTGGGTGTTACAGTGTGCAGCTGAACCTTTTTAGAAGGATAAATACATATGGCAAGACAGGGGGGAACTTTTTTTTAAAAAAAAAAACAGCCTTCTTTGGATATGCGCCTGAATTCATTTACAACTGTTGCTGTTTTAAATACTTCAGGCAGAATAAGTGGATGGCACTAAACAGCTTAACTGCAATTATTATGGAATGTCTGAGGTATAATTTCCCCTGCGGTTTTGTTAGGCGTACAAAATTCATAATTCTGATTTGTGGCAGGTACTTATTACCCATCACAGGTGGGGATATGCAAATATTATTCTAGTAAGGGTGAGCAGCCTTTATTTCAGTATTCAGCTATTAACGAGATTTGTGAGTCTGCTACTCTGGGGCCATTTAATTAATTAGATGGTACAGATAAAATATAAATTGTTTTGCATGCTACACAATTTGAGTTTGGAAGATATGAAATACTGTTAAATGAACTTAGTATGGACCAATTTCTTCACTAAAGGCTCACTAAAGATATAATTTCTCACCCTTGCCTTTGTCCATAATAATTCTATTTCAGATCTTAACACGGTTGCAGGGTTTGTAAATAGCAGCTTAATAATAAGGCTCAAAACATCAATCACTTTATCTTCTCAATAAATACTCTGAATGAAAGCAATGGCCATGTTTGCTTCTGCAAACAAACAAACACACAAACCATGTCTGTGTGTGTCAGAAATGTTTTGTAGGTTCCAGCAAAGGACAGATATCAATTCTTTGGAATTAAACTCAGATTTTAGATTTCCCAGATTTTTGGGAAGTGGGGGAATGTTATAGTTTTATTTAAAGGTGAGGAATGGCCAGACCTATTAACTACAGCCACTCAATAGCCATCTTAATAGCAAAAATAAAACACCATTATTGCAATTTCCAATTACTTTAAGAGAGCTCTTCCTCCTCCACATATTGACTCTCAGCTCAGTATTGTTCTAACATTATATTCTTAGCCACCTTCTTCTGCCAATATTTTTATTGGTCCTGTTCAACAATAAGAAGCCTAAGATTTCCTCAGATTATATTCACATTGCAGCAATGAGATTACATGAGAAGTAGACACCTGGGCCATTCTCATCTTCATAAAAAATGTTGGAAGACCATGAAAACATTAAAAGAGGATGGGTAACTTTTGAAGAATTTCCGAATATTATCTAGGAAGACTGTGGAGACATCACTTTAGGCAACTGTAGTTGTTACAACCTGGAACAGACTGTAACAAGTGTACTGTCAAATGTTGATTAATTTCAGGCAGGAGGGATTGAGGAAGCTTTTAGGTGAAGAAAATAAATTTATGGAACCCAACATACTGTACTTCAAAAAAAGGGAAAGTTTGAGGGACCATCGCCTTTAACTGCCAGGTGTGTTGCAAAAGGTCTGCAATGGAATTGGAGAGTTCGTTTTATTTCTGAGGATCTCAAGACTTCTTTCCCCTGTAAATGTAGCAAAATGTTGACTCAATAAGACAAACAAGAAGCCCAAAGATATTTCAGAGTCTCTCAAAATTGCTTCCCAGTCCATTTCAGTAGATATCAAAGCCAATATACTATCAAGGTCACATACCAAGTCTTAGAGGTTGCCATTCATTCTGGGTTGGGACAAAAGAAAAGACACTATTAAGAAGATCAAAGTATTTTGACAACAATAAGTTCAACATCAATTGAAATGTAGCTCTTAGTGATACTTTGAATATCTAATAAGCAACTCCCCTAATTGTCGGTATAAGAATTTGCCTTTAACATAGCTCGTTTTCTGCCTTCTACTTCCTTCTCTGCCTGTCCTGTGTCACCAACAATATATCTTGGAAGACATATTTCTTCAGACAGGATCCAATATAATGTTTTCCCCACAGACTTCACAATTTCTTCAACTGGGATCATTCTGGTGAGAATTAAATATCCTTTTCAGAAGCCACTGACATGTTATACTAAGGCCAATCACAATTTCTTGGGGTGTAAAGATGTTGTTATTGTTGTTATTTATTGATATTATTTTATTTGAATAGTGAAATACATCTATTACTACAGCAAAAATGCAATAGTGGTTATATGATAAAAAAGAAAAATTGTATATACATTCAAATAAACATAACAGAAGGAAAGAAAATGATCTAATTAAAAAAAAGACCTATATACCGTAACATTCCCTCAGGGTCATTATTAAGTCAAATCAGTCTGTGTTTAAATCTAGACTATAGAAAAACATATTGCTTCATTTTCTTACTTTTAGAATATAAAGAATTACAAAGATGTCTCTGCCTATAGCAGCACTACATAGTTTTATACAATCACTCATTGCTGTCCTCTGTCAAAAACAGCAGCTTCCATTTTTACCTCCACTCATAGTATATAGTTCTTGGAGTATCAAACATGTCACCAGCTCTTCTCATCCCCTGTAACTAGTGCCAAATGCTGCCAAGAACTCTGTCCTTAATATTTTCCAAAATTATGCCACCAGTATTCTTGCTTTCACTTTTACAATATTTTGGGCAAGATTATCCTTCCTTCCTTCCTTCCTTCCTTCCTTCCTTCCTTCCTTCCTTCCTTCCTTCCTTCCTTCCTTTCTTCATGATGGACATGTAACATGGTCTTTCAACTTTCATTCTTTCTTTCCTTTCTTTCTTCCTTTTCCCCTACACCCTTCCTCTAAGCTTTGTTCCATAATTTGTATAAGCAAAACACCTGCTGTACACATTATTTTAATATTTCCTATTTGTACAGCCAAGTATCCTAATCTGTCTTGAAGCTCATACCATATTTGTTTCTCTTTATTGATGTCTGGTCATCCCTTAAGTCCACACTTCCAGGCTAGCCATTCGTCACGTGAATTCGAGGCAGGTTTTCTCTGTTCCTCTATAATTGCTGGCAGGCCAGCCTTTCTGTCTCATTTTCCTGCTGTTTTGATGAAATATATGAAAATAAAAGCAGGAGTTAACCTATATCTTAAATACCGAACTGTCAAACCAATTTATAACCCACATGCTCTGAAAATGCAATAGCATGTATTTGGAAAATGTACCCTTTCAGAATGCAATCAAATATAACGCATATTTAAATGCCTGTGGTTAAAAATGCTCCTTTTCTGCAGAAGTCAGGGAAAAGGAGTTGAGTGTCATCCTATGAGATATTCCTGTTCTACATGGTGGACTCTATTACCTATGTTTTGTAAATAGGGACTGTTAGCACACTAGCAGGTTCTCTAGAAGGCAAACTTAGTTCTTTTTTTCCCTTATCCTTCCTTATTCACCTCTTTGGCTTTTATTCATTATATATCTCAGAACTGGTCACTAGGATGCTCCTTTCCAATTCTTATAATAACCAAAGAGAACAACTGCATCATGTTAGATTTACCCATCATTTAAGGTAAATATCCCTTGACTATAGCTATCCTTACAACTGAACTGGGTAACCAAATGTAAGAACTGAATACAATGCTTCTCATAGTTAAGAATTAGGAATGGAGAACTCTGTATTCACTAATGAAGGTCAGGAATGTGCTTCCCAGTGGTGAATGTTAACACACACCGGGGATTGTTATATATTGATTTACCTGGAACATGATTTAAGCCATGTCTGTTAGCTCTGGTAGTTGAGAATTAAGGGTAACATACCTGAAAGGCATCAAACAGGGGGGAGAAAGGTGCTTCTGTTAGATTGCTAGAAGCTTTGACACATCAAACATACAGTTTTTAAATATGTAAGATATCTCAGTAAAATATCTCAAAATATTAATACAACTGACTGTTAATATGCCACCAAGTGAATATCCATTCTTAGTGACTACAAAGATAAACTTCCTGCAGTATGATCTGTCCCCAACCTGGTTTTCAGCTTTCAGGTCTTCCAACAGTATTCATATAATGCAATATGATAAATGTACTATAAAAAGTACCAATAAAGTAAGCAGTGGATAATGGAAGGAATGGAATGCATAGATGTTATGCACTCTGATCTAGTAAATTAAATGAAATGAAATACATAAAACTGATTTACCTCTTCGTTACCTATCTATTGTTTTATCATCAAGATTTGCCATTAACGTCTCAGTGAAACAGAGGGGAAAAAAATGGCAAAATATAAACCAGTCTTCTGGTTTAAGATGCGTCAATAAGGTGCAGTTGCTTTTGACTTAAATGAAGTCTATCAACAAATCCCTAACTGCCCCTCGTTAGGTCATTGCTTTTGGCCCATAATCGTTTGATGCATTGTACAAATCCATTAGGACGACTCTGTCCTCTGAGCATGCATCACGTTTCTATTAAAACATGTTGACTTTTTCGAAACGATGTGTTTGAAAGAACTGCCTTGTTTCTGCTGCCAGGGCAAAGAAGTAGGGAAAGACTATGGTAGGAGCAAGACTTGGGCTCCCTTTTCCAATACGATGCCTTAATAAACAAACCGTGTTTTCGATAGAAATGGATACTTGTAGACCAGAGTTGAATTGCAGGTTCTTTGGTGTTCGCTGAGCTTGGTTGCTTTCTTGCAGACATTTTATTACCCAATTAGGTAACATCATCAGTACTAGAAAGGAGTGGGCTTGTAAACTAGTTGCTATTGCTATCACCTGAAAATCAGAAGCAGAAGGTCAACAAGTACCTCCAGGCTGAGATCATGATCTTTGAGAGACAATGCCATTCCAGGCAAACCAAATCCCAACTCTTAAGCCAGCAGGCAACAGAATGTCATTTTTAATGTGTGCCAGTGTGCTCACAGTAAAAAAAAATGTCAATAAAAGTTATCTTATCTCTCATCTAGATTTTCTACTGACAACAATATCACCTCTGCCTTGTTTGGATTTAATCTCAGACTGTTTGCCTTCAAATCGCTCATTACCAACCTCTGGATGGTAATGCTGCAATGGTTCTGGTTCTTCTTCTGTATATATCATGTGTGTCTCTGTCTATTATCTATTTATCTCTCTTTCTCTCTATCATCTATCATCTATTCATCTATCATCTAGCTAGCTAGCTAGTGTGTTTCTGGTTCTCCTGGTCCCATGGATTTTCCATTTTTAGTACTGATAGCTATCTAACTATCGATCGATCAATCAATCAATCTGTCTATCTATCGTGATTTAGATATCTATCTATCATCTATCTATCATCTATCTAACATCTATCTATCTATCATCTATCTATCTATCTATCTATCTATCTATCTATCTATCTATCTATCATCTATCTATCTATCTATCTATCTCTATCTATCTATCTCTATCTATCTATCTACCTGCCTACCTCTCTCTATCTATCTATCTATCTATCTATCTATCTATCTATCTATCTATCTATCTATCTATCTATCTATCTATCTACCTGCCTACCTCTCTCTCTCTCTCTCTCTCTCTCTCTCTCTCTATTTATCTATCTCTCTATCTATCTCTATCATTTCTGTTTCACATACATGGTTATCCATCTCTAACAATGCTAATGATAACTATTGTATAGTTTGAATCCCAGACTGACCAAAGACTAATGGTTGTTAGTGTCTGGATGAGGAGGAATAGGTTGATAAGATTTAGTGACTATGAGTTTCTGGTTCTCCTAATCCCATGGATTTTCCATTTTTAGTACTGAATGGAGTATCACTTCCTGGTTAGAACTGATGCACAGTTGGATTAGTATGGATATTTTTCTGGACTTGAAGCTGCTGCTCAAAGAAGAGGCTCATCTGGCATTTACCTAATGTCCTCATGGCAGTAGGTCAGGACTCTCTTCTGAGGTTTACATGTTCAATATGATCTGTTTTCTTATCTTATCTGTTTTTTAGTGCCTCCTACCAAGATTGCTATAGTTGCTATTTTGTATATATCTTATCTCTTTAATTGTTGTATTATGTTTTGAGATTGAAATGCCACCTTGGTAATGTGTTAAATGATGGGGTGCAAGATTAATCATCATCTAGAATAGAGGTGTCAGCCTTAGTGGCTTTAAGACCTGTGGACTTCAACTCCCAGAACTCTGGAAGTTGAAGTCCAGGAGTCTTAAAGTTGACAAGGTTGGACACTCCTGATCTAGAAGGAGAAGCATCCAGAAAATAGATTTGTATGTGGTCTGAAATACAAGCGTGAGAGTGCCTCGCAACATGACAGCTGAAGGATGAGTACAAAAGAAACAATGAAAATATTGTCTTGGCAGAGAAGCATGCTTTAATCAAGCAAGCTGCAGCGATATTTTGTCATGTTTATTACCAACACTTATGCACATTTTATAAAGTCACATTGTTTAGTCACAGAATAATTGTATTCATGCAGTGTGCAATAACATTTTCCCTTACATTCATTTAATATCATCCTCTAAAGAAAAGAAAAATAAGCAGGGCTACAAGATGTCACTGAACATTTGTGTAGAACATAATAGTTCCACTGTAGCACTAATGTCCTTTTTTATTTTTAATAAAGCTATTGCTAGCACACTTACAAGGTTATATTGGAAAATGCTATTGGCAACTATTAAATAGGCTAGAATCATGTATGGAGGTGGGCCTCCTGCCTCCCTCTGCCTCATCTTAAATGCTATGTATGTATGTTTAATGTATATGCCACCCATCGGACTGTCAAGTGACTCTGTGTGCCTTACAAATACCATTAAAACAGGTACAAGCATTAAAATGTTACATGCTGAAAAACAAACTAAGCAAGTTAAATACCAGAATACTATGGATGTAGCTGGGATCCCTTTCGTTTTAAGTTGCAGTTAATATTCACTTGTTATTTCTTTTATTTTTATTTATTTTCTGGGATACATCTCTGGGACCGGCTATGCTTAAGGACTTTGTTTTCAGATTCTTTAGCACAGTTCCAAGGTTACTTTAATGTTTTGGGCTGCCAGGTTTTATTGCAATATATTTCTATTTTTAGATAAGCTACCAAAAGCTATCGGGATGGGGCAGCAATTAAGCTACTAAGTAAAGAAATAAATAATAAACTGGGTATCCATTGATCACTAAAACCATATTGCTATGGTAAAACAATCACAAAACTACCAGATTGTTGCAAAGATTATGGAATTTATTTATTTTTAAGCAACATTCCATAAAATTATTTTAGTGATTGATAATCTCCTCTTCCAGAGGCACCTGTACTCCAGGGTTTTCTGAAGAAGAAGAATGCTGGTGGGTCTGATTTCCTTCCAAGGAAATGCCATTGATGCCATCAGAAAGTCTTCTATAATTGTACACATTTATTTTAAACAAGAAGTACATGTCATTCTACTTGTACCACAAATATTGAGTCATACCAGAAATGTATTTCTTTCCAGAAGTTTTTTTCCTTCTAGCCGCCTGACAAAATAGCATTTCCTAAATTTTCTCCACCCCTGCAGCCATATGCATTGAACTTTTAAACCAAAGTTCTCGAATGAGAAAGTTTAGTTCACGCCTAATGTTGCTCTCCCCATTTCAAGCGACTCTTGAAGACTTAACAGTGTCTCTTGATAAATGGTGGCAGCAAATTAAGGCAGAAGCATGAAATTTTGAAAGGGACTAAAAGTCATAGACACAAGAGGAGATATTTTGAGCAGAGGAAAGAAATATCGCTGCTTAAATGAAATGCCTTGGTCACAATGGAATACTGCACTGCAACTTTGTATTGAAAGAGTTTGTAAAATATACTTAATCTTCATGAAATCCCCGGGGGGGGGGGTGTCTGTTTCCAATATATCCTCTGTAAGGAATCTCTCCTATTCATCTCTTTTTTAAAAGAGATTGTTTCAGTGAAGTATATTTTATGACAAATATTACACAGTATTTTGGATTTTTAATCATCAAATCTTTCATCCTCTTATTTGAATGTCAGCACATGTCCTATTGGCATAATTTTGAATGGGCAGATGGTTGCATGACATCACTACTTTCTATACTATTACACAGAGGTAGATACAAACTAGTCCAAACTCTTCCTATTCTTTTTAAAACCATTCATAGTTGTTGTTAATTCTAGACCTGCTTACCTAGAATAATAAGCTCAGTGAAGTTTTGTTGTCTGTTGTTTGAGTGCCTGGGGAATTCTGGGAATTGAAGCCCACACATTTTAAAGTTATCAAGGGTGAGAAGCACTGGGTTAGGAAAAATCAAATGTGATTCTTTAAATAATATTGTGTCATATTCTTGACACTTAACTTAAAAGAGCAAACAAGCGTACTCCAGGTACCATAACAGACTGAAAATACATAAAGCACTAAAATCTCACATTTGATCAGGTGACTTTGAAAAACTTATACTGTATTTATGAAAGTAATGTTTCACTTTGGCTACCTCCAGACAATCAAGCTTTCCATCCATCAGGAGTTCTGATTTCACAGTGAAAATAAAACAGATTGACCAGTAGCTTTTCTGACTATTTCTAGATCAGAAACATTTCCAAAGTCTATAGGAAAGGTTTTCATTCCTTGTTTCTAGTATTCGGAAAAAAACCTCAGGTGAACTGCATTGTCCTTTCTAGCGAATAGTACTTATCCGATAGCTTCATATCTCCTCAATTTTGTAGGCAAATCCTAGTGAATGACTGAAGCCTCACTTGGTCATGTCATCTCAGAGGATTTTGACTCTATCATTCCAGAGGAAGTGGACAAGATCCAGAGTTCTATCAACATAACAATCTGTTTATTAAATCCATGCCCTTCCTCATTCATTAAAATTTCTTGAGAGGAAGGAAATGATACATAGTGCATAGTATATGTGAGAATGGGTTGAAGGAATGGTGAATATTTAGTTGAGTGAGGTTATGGTGCACAGTACAGAGAAGGCATTGAACATACTTCCGAATAATATCTAGTGGAGTCAGGATGAGTGTGGTTCTTCTTGATCCTTCAGCAGCTTTTGATATCCTCAATCGTGGTGGAGATTAGGAGCTATGGAGATTAGGAATATAAAGCATGATGTTGAGATTGTAAGCGGCCCAAGAGAAAGGAGAGCAATCAATTTTGGCAGACGGGAGAAGTTGAGCCTTCAACCTTTTATCTGCAAGTTGCCTCAGGGCTTGACCCTCTCATCTCTCTTATTTAACCTCTAGATGAAATCACTGAAGTTATTTGTCAATACGGGGTATAATATTATCAGTGTGCATCCAAGACTGACCAAGTGATGCTACCAAGATTTTGTCTTATCTGTCTGCAGACTGTGAACATCTGGATGGGGAAGAAAGGCTTAAACTCAACCCTAACAAGAGAGAGTGAATGTGGGTTCTTCATTCTTCTGGTATATGGGATTTTTACCATCTTTGTTCTGGGTGGGATTGCATTGCCTTCTCTCTTATGGCACCATAAAGAGTGAGGTGGTATTCTACCAGAAGTTTGTATTGCCCCAATCCTGTCTTCCTTTAAACAAGGTTTTTCCAGGTCCCAAGAATTCGTTTTAGTTATATGTTTATTATTAGGCCTGGCTGCTTTTGTGGTTTTGTTACTTTTATCTGATCTTGCTGCTTTATTGGAGGAAATTCATGGGCTGCTTTTATTATAAGCCCTCCAAAATGACTAGAGTTGGTGTCTTTATAAACTGGATGAAATAGATTTGACTAAACAAACAAAACTGCCCCTCCACCTCTAAAATCAGTGCAGGGTTGTTGGTTAGAAGGCTCCCAACTCCTTCTGGTGTGCTGGGTTTGGTGCCTTTATTCCATCCTGACCCCAGGCATCTCTTCTAACAATCACACAATCTGCATCTTTGTAACCCAAGGCAGAAAACCAATACCATTTCTGACATGGCAGACGCTGCCTTAGATATTGTGTGAAGGAAAAGTGAGACTACAATACAGTAGTTCTCGAGTTACAACCGTAACTGAGCCCAGCATTAGGATCATAAGCTGTGGAAGTCATTAAGTGGGTCAGGACCTGACTGCAATTTTATGACTTTTCTTGCAACAGTGAATGCGGCAGGCATTCAGCAAACCCATTTTCTTCAGTGGATGAGGGGGTTGTTTTTGCCGGAAACCAGAAATAAATGCCGGAAACCGGCAAAAAAACCACCAAAAGTCACAGACACATGATCTTGGGACCTTGCAAACATCCATAAATGCAAGGCGGTTACCAAGTGCTTAAAATGTAATTAGATAATTGTGGGGATCGGGTTGCAGTTGTCAAAACCACAGAGCTGAATTGTAAGTAGCTCTGAAGTGGTCCATCATAACTTCAAAAGGTTGGTAAATGACTGGTCATTAAGCAAGGATCACCTGTAGAATCAAGCTGCCTCTTTCTCTGTTGTATTTGGTCACACCTCAATATCATCACTGAACCTACTGCAGTTCCATTTGGAAGTAGAGCTCTAAACCTTTGTTTATCATCTCTTTGGACTGTTCAACTTTCTACAGCTGGAATAAGGCAGGGTAGATTTTCTCTATTACAATTCCTTTCTAGTTCCATGGGCTTATTCTGCTCAGACTTCTTGAATCCCAATTTATCTTGTGGATGTCCAGGAACTTTGACAGCCTTTGGTTCTCTCAGCATGTTTTCCATCTCCCCCCCCCCCATTTATATTACAGTCGCCCATTTAATGGCAACCAACTGTAAATCTCACTCATCTGCTAACAGTCCCCAGGGCCGCAGTCAGTATAAGCATAAAACCATATCATATAATCAATAAAACATACAAGTATAATGAGCAAGCAATTTCTAAAAGCAGTAACAAAGAATGTATAATCTTAATAACAAATTTGGATAGCGTGCTCCAGTGTTTTAAAGCCGTATTCAGCATTATTTTAATGTAGCTAATTTTGGAAAACAACGGCAGAGAAATAAAATACAATGCAGGGCATTTTTAAAAAATGAAAATGTAACAAAGATAAATTGTTACATGTTAAAATTAGTGCCATAAATATAGATATTGTACTTTTAAATGCTTTCTAAAATAAAAATATGTTCGGCTTTCGAAGGATTTCCCTGGTGCGTTTTCACTGGGGTACCTTCTAGAATCATGGTCTTACCACAAAGATGCTGATTTGTATCAATGAGAATGTGTGTCTTGCTAAATGCCTTCCAAAAAAAGAAAAGTGTGTGTGTATGTGTTTGCGCACGCAAAAGTGATTTTTAAAAAAAAAAAAACTCTCTATAGTGTATGTAGCAGCAGTTCCTCTCTTAAATATTTGACCACTCTTCCTCAACTTTGCTTCTATTCCAACATGTAGCCAATAGAATCCTGGTTGCGCTTTATAGATTAGATATCAATTCCATATCACAGTTCTCTGTCTCTCTTATCTCTGCAATATCGCTAAAAACTGAGGTACATCCATAGGATCTCACAGCAGGAGAATCTAGAAACTTTGAGAGCAGTTCATCTTTCTTTCTCAAGTTAACTTGCGCTTCTATCATGTCTCCCGTTCAATAGGGGTGCAGGCTCAATATCACTTAATGTAGATCGATTATCTCTTAACACACATTAACCTTTTGTACCTGCGTTGCCAGTGTTAAAAGGATGGATTTTCCACACAAGTTCAGTACAAGATTATAGGCAAAATGTGTCTGGGGATAGGAAGACCGAGTGGGAATGTAGCATATAATCATAATTTCAGGATATTGTCCTGACCCTTCGTTCCAACTTAATCAACCATTTTGTTGTTTTGATTGTAGTTTATTCTTTGGGTGCCAATAAGACCGCTGTAATGAATGATTATTCTATCAATTTCATTTTTCCTAGAGTTTTCATTTTCATCAAAACAAATGTCACACATTCAAATGGGTTACTGAAACGCACTTAATGCTTGTATCTTAAAACACCTGTATGATGTCATCTGTATTTCTGTAATACTGTATTACTTCTCTTATAGATATATAGACTTCATATAGACTTCATGAAATTCTTTTCCCACAAATCTTGCCCACTTTTTGCAAGTTATGTTTCCACATAAAATGGATCCCTAATTTGTGATATAAATTATTTGTGATATAAATTTGTGATATAAATTATTGTGAATTTTCTCCTAATGAACACATTTTAGTGGGATTGATTATAACAACCTAAAAAATGTGGATTTAGCCTTCAAGCTGGGCTCTCTTCTAATCTAAAATTATTTGTCTAAAAATGAAGATGGATTAATTTTTATTCCTTCACCTCTAAGAGCTAATGTGAATATCCAACCTGGACTAACCTAATCTTCATTATGATGGTTTTCGCGGTAGGGCAGAAAGAGCAAGGAATCTTTTATAAAACATATCGCTGAGTGTCAGATATGTAGCACAACATGAGTATATATCTAGCATGTTAGTGATAAGGAGTTTGAGATTGTCCCTCATTCCTCAAAAAATATTTTTCTCCACTCTAAATCTCTAAATGAGAAAAAAAAAATCTATATGACTGAGTCTGTGTAAGATTTAGGTTGTGAAAAGGTTTATTTATTTATTTATTTTTCATTTTCAGGCCAATTACCATCTATCAAGCAATCACTATAGTTTCTGTTTGTTAGAAGACAAAGTAAGGTCTATGTTTCCCTGCCTGCCTGTATTTCATTAGCAGCACAAAATAAAACAAAACAAAAGATGATAGCAGTTTTAATTCAGACTTAACATGATATAGCATACTGACCACACCTCAATTGTCATGTTGAGGCAATTGTTCAAGTAATGAAGACACTGGACATCCCCAGATTATCCAGTGTTTTAAAATACAAGTGTTAAATGCAGTTCAGTCACCCATATGAATGTGTGAAGATATGAACTAGGTAGCAAAGATAAAATATATGCTGTTATTGCTTTCTGATTCCCCTTACCACCAGGTATTCAACTAGGAGTCTAGAAGAGGAGCTGTTCTACTCCCATTGGTTTCCATGAAAGAATGAACAATTGGACTTCTTGTGAGGAAAATGGTGGCTTAGATACCGCCATACTTTCAGAGACAACAACAAGCTTCTTTTGCTCCCTACATGGGGTGGGGGGTGTCTTCTTCCTCCAGATTGAAAGAGGAAACCAAAATTAGCCCACTTGAACCTTGTGGGTTTCCTTGGTTGGCCTGTAAATTGAGCAGAAGGGGGGTGGGCAGGAAATCTTATCAAATTCACAACCAATTTTATGGACACTTGAACCAAGCTTCTCATTTCTTAATCACTTTGGATTTATTCATCTCTGTTTAGTCCACATTATGTTTTTTAGATGCCAAGAAAGGTTTTCACTATTTGAACTGGTCCTTCTTTGTGCTGAAAGACATGGACTTTTGAGAGAGTTTTCTTCAATAGAATCAAGCCGATAAATGCATCATAAAAGGTTCAAATCATAGTTAATGGTAATTTGACTAAACCATGTAATATCCAGGGGGGGGACAAGTTTATTCTTTGTCTCCTGTTGTTTATTTTGGTCCTTGAAGTTTTGAAAAGAGACATTAGACAAGATGAGAAGATAATGGGCCTAAAAATTAAAAATAGAAGCTTTAAATTGAGATCATTTGCTGATGATTTGGTTTTGATTTTGCAGGAACCCCCTGGAAGGGATTGAACTTTTGATGAAAAAATATTATTTTGGCATGTTAGGTTTAAGATTAATAACCAGAAAACAAAGATGTTGGTTAAAAATATGACTGCACAAGATCAAGATGTTTTGATGAAGAAATCTGGTTTTAAAATTGAGAAAAGGGTTAAATATTTGAGGGTTAATTTCATTAATAGGAATTATATGTTGTTTCAAATAACTATGTTAAATTATGAACTGGAACAAAGTTCCATAATTTAATATCTCTCTGTATGAGAGATGGAAAAAATGCATTTGTCATTGTTGGGAAGAATTTCTGTGATTAAAATGGAATTTTTTTGTACCTCGAATGTTATTTTCATATTTTGTTATTTTCATTTTAGACAATATTCAATATTCAGACAATATTCAATATTGATGACTGATGTACCATTTAAGCATCAAGCGCAAATGTCTATGGAGATTCTCAGTCATCCAGGTCATGGTTGTCCCAAAGGTGCTTTTTTCAAGAGTCAGCTGGATTTTCTTGTTTTCTTTGAAGATGTTTCGCTTCTCATACAAGAAGCTTCTTCAAGAAGCGAGACATCTTCAAAGAAAACAAGAAAGTCCAGTTGCCTCCTGAAAAAAGCACCTTTGGGTTAAGCATTGAGCCTGCTTCCCACCCTGCCAGGTCCACCCTCAACTCCATACCCCACACAACTCATCATGCATTTATCTTTTGAAGATATGAATCTCACGTTGGGGAAGTAGGGCAGGCCATTCTATTCCCCAGCATCTCTGTACCTTCTGGCTGCATCCCTATAGGGTGATACCATTTTCTGAGTTGCCACAAGGAATCGTGGCTTCTCCAAAATGGCAGCTACTTCCAGGATGCAGCTATGCGGCCCAGGCATTGAAACAGTCTGTTCAGCTTCCCTAACATGGTTTGCACAATGCTGTGGCAGGATTTACAAATACCTACAATGGAAGAACAGATGGTGAAGCTGATGAAATTGGCAGAAATGATGAAATTGACAGCCTTGATGAAAGAAACCACATTGACAAAATGTCCCCCCCCCCCAAACTTGGAAACCAATTTTGGACTTTTGTGAGAAACTGAAAGAAATGAAAACTTGATTTGGGGATTTGATTATTACAATTATATGGGATTATGGAAATAACACAGATATTAATCTTTGAGTAAGATTTTAGTGTATTTTTTTACTTATATCTGTACCATATACCTTATATTTATTTCTCTCTCCCCCCACTTTCTTTCTTGCACTTTCTTTCCTGAACCCTTTCTTTTTCCATTTTTCCTGTATTTCTTTTCACTTGGGGGAGGGGAAGTGAGAGTAAGAGTGAGAGTGGGAGTGGGGGAGAGAGAGGGAGGGAGGGAGGGAGGGGGGAGAGAGAGAGAGAGAGAGAGAGAGAGAGCAGTCTCCATGCAATCTGAGATGCACTTTCTTAAAGTCTTGGACTATTCATGAATATAACTCCTCTTCTGCATGAAGGCTAGAAAAAGGAGGCGATAGAATGAGGGGGGGGGTTGCTTGTTCTCTCTATATATTTTCAAGTGCTTGTGTGTTTGTGAATCATGCTTTAACTACCCCCACTATAATCAAAACCATATAAAGCATCGCCACAGCTAGTGAGCCTGGACAAATCCATATTCTGTGTTTAACAAGCTTGTCTCTGCCTAAAGACTTGCTCTTATGAACTGAATGGTTTTAGAGATCTTTCTGTTTGAAGTCTCCAAGAAATCAATTCATCAAATGCTCTTTCAGCAGGCAGACAGCCTGTACTAATTGTATAATTTCATTACATTTTATGGCCAGTCAGGGCTGTTGGCTTCCCATGTAATGCAAAGCAAGGCTAAACAAAAGCAGGTTGAGTTTGCCTAAATAAACAGCATAGTACATCAGGCAATTAAGAAGCCAACTGAGAATTGCACTCTATTTAATAATTATTTAATAATGATTTAAAGCTATTTGTTGGATATGCCTTGTTACCAATTTAGTCAGAAAAGTTGATTTCCTAAGGCTGAAGGGAAGTCTTTTCAGAGTTCTTTTTGCTGAGCACCCAACATAATATATGAAATGATAATATAAAATGTCAATTCCAGTAAGTGTAATAAATGTACTTAGAGTAATTAGGAGAGAGAAAAAGAGAGAGAGAGTTAAAAGAAAGTAACTGCTGCTGACTCAGATGCTCACATGGTCCATAGATCCAGTTCCTTTTCTTAGAAAAATGCAGGAAGAAACTCTAGGAGTTTCTGTAGGCTTGGGACAGCAAAAAACATCATTTCCTGTCCCACCAGGGGTTGGGAAATGGGCCTCTTTGGGCCTCCAGCCTCCGAAGGAGTGGGAAAGGCTGTTTTTGCCCTCCGCAGATGCATAGAGAGGATCTGGAGCCAGGTAAGAAAGAAAAATGGGCCTACCAGGCCATCACGTGCCAGGAGCAGGTGGGGAGGGGAGTTGTGCGCGCTTGCACAGGGCAGGGTGCATAGAATTACGGGTGTGGGCACATGCATGAACCTCCCCTCCCTCCTCTCCTGGCATTCAATGGCAAAAAGGTTAGCCATCACTGGACTATGTCAGGGGTGGGCAACTATGGCCCTTTTACAACCTGTGGACTTCAACTCCCAGAATTCCTGAGACACCTTGGCTGTCTCAGGAATTCTGGGAGTTGAAGTCCACAGGTTGTAAAAGTTGCCCACCTCTGGACTAGGTTATCCCTAATCCCTCAGTCTGCTCAAATAATGCTGTCTAAACACATCTGCAGGGCACTAGGTTGGAGAAAGTTTATATACATTACTATATTCGAAATCTAGCATGTGATTTGTCAATGCTTCATGTTATTGTCAAAAATCACACCTTACGCTAGGACATGTCAGTATATTCATGAACTGGAATAGGGCATGGCAACTGGGTCAGCCAATGGGGACTGCTTGGTAACTGAAACATAGTATTTGTTGTATGGGGCCATAAGAGACAGTTTGGAGCTTGGGCATGGCTTAATTGTTCTGTATATAAGCTTGAGGGCTCTAGCTTCTCTCCTCCTCCATTTTGCCTTCTCTATTTTGTGCTGTGTTTGTACTTGGTATTTCTCTTCTTTACAACATGGAAAAACCTACAAGGGTACTGTAGGTTGTTAGTACACATAATAATGTGTTATTATGTATATAAAGAAGTCTGCTTAATAGTCTGCTTGTGTGTGCTGCAAAAAACTCGGACAGGACAGAAGACTGGTTCCTCCACCCCCAAAAAGAACAAAGATATTGTGGTCAGCCAACATGTGTAAGACTTCACTGCACAGATCATTCCATCCCACATGTTGCATTCATAGGTGATCTTCATTATCCCACACCATATATGCCTTCATATATTATCACACCTGTTACTGCAATCATTTATCTAGCCTCATATTTTTATGACTGAAATATCAAGAAAGGTTCTCTAAATATTAAAAGTTGGAGAAACTTGATTTATGGTTAGATTTCTATTCCATCGTTTTTCCCAGAGCTCAAGTCAGCTTACAAGGAGATCTCCAGTTTATTCCCAGAATAACAGTTCTGTGAGATAAGATAGACTGAGAGGGAGTGTGATTGATCCAAAACCACACAGTGAATTTTCATGGCTGGGGATAGACTTGAACTGCGTCTCTTCGTCCATCATCTTAGCCAATATATTATACTGGTTCTCAAGATAGTTTTAAAAGATTAAGAATAGAGCCAAGTAACTATGGAGAAATCCAAATAATTTTCTGATTTTAGGAGGGCTCCTGATGGGTTAGCTGTTTGGAATGGGAGGATAAGGGCCATCGATGCTACTGTTCCAAACATCCTTGAGTGAATAGTAGAGTGGAATAAGCACCAAGGAGTTGAAGGTATGCTGAGATCATCACAAGAACCCTGTCATCAAAATTTGAAACATTGGCAAGCATCTAAGATAGCACCTTCTCAGTAGCACCTGTTTTGTGTAATTCTCTTCCAACATACAGTTGTCTCCATCTGTTGTATTTTAAGGCAGATTTTTAAAACTCTTTTTAGCTGCAAAAAAAACCCAAAAAAACCCAGAGGGAGCGATTGCATTTGTTACTGATGAGTTGTTTTTCAATTTTTACATTAAGATCTCATCTTTTTCTACCGGTAGGCAAAAATACGTTTTATACCATTCAGTCATGAAACCAGAGAAGTCTTTTATCCAATAACCAATATTATAAATAACCCAACCCGTACTGGCCTCAGAGACGTTAAAACATTGTTCTCCTTTTCTCTAATAACAGGTCTTGCTCCCTGTTGTCCCTAAATCACCTTGCTTGTAAGGTTTTGCCTCGCTCTGGACTCCTGACACTAACTGTGTCAGCAGCAGGCCTATCCATGTGGCAGGAAAGCAGCTTGACTGAGACAGCCACACACAGCCAGGCAACCGAACCCTTCTGGGCTTTCAAACGAAGCTTCAGTTGATTGTGATGTCTCCTAGCTGCATATTCAATTATGCCTCTTTGCCTAGCCCGGTTTAAAATGCAGAGGCATTATAATTCAATCACAGGCCTGTTCCCCAGTGCCACACTTTCCAAACAGCCGAAATAACAGCATTATAAGGGCCAAGAATCAAATTCATTCTTTGGAAATGACGTTACGTTTTACCAAATGTCAGAGGAGAACACGGACAGTCTGTCTCTGTTCCTTTCCTGCTTCAACTTTTTCCTTCCTTTGGGATGAGTTTTTCTTTTCCTTTCCTTTCCTTTCCTTTCCTTTCCTTTCCTTTCCTTTCCTTTCCTTCCCTCTCCTCTCTCTTCTCTCTTCTCTCTTCTCTCCTTTCTCCTCTCTCTTTTCCTTTTTTTATTCATCATCCGCTTTTTACCCTCTTGCTTTTTAGCAGATATTCTCAGCTACTCTGGGGCCCCGGATGCTGAAGTCCACCCGACCCTGAAGGGAGGGAGATGGTGCCAGTTCTGTTCAAGGACAGAATTGTTTCTCCTCTCTGATGGTGGTTTTACTCTCCTGGTTCTTTCTCTTAATTCTCCCTGGCCTCTGCTATTCTGCAAGGCTGACATTTCCATTTATACTCAGCATTCTTTTTATTGCTATTTAAACTGGACGCCTTTCGTTTTGTTTCCTTTCCTCTCTGCTGCTTGCATCAGTACTAAAAGGAGGGAGGGAGAGAGGGAGAGAGAGAGAACATGCCAGTTGTTTTCATTTGAAATAATCTCTCTGCAGATATTATCTGTAATGATTGATCGTCAATAGCAGGGTTGTTTTTAATAGACCGGGTGTAGTGTAGTTCAGGCAGCAGCACTAGACCAACCACAGCATGATATTGCTACCACCATCCTGTGAACACATAATTCATGCTAATACGCAAGGGCGTATTGTTAGGAGCCTAGGTTGATGGTGAGATTATTAAGCAGCCTTCCATATTAAGAAGGATGAATGGTGATCCCCATTAATAAAGCTTTTGCATATATTTTGGCCTCTAGATTTTTCACCAGCTGTCAAGATTCCAAACAAAACCACACAAAGCAAAATTTTGCTTTTCCTTCCTTGTCCAGCTTTTTAATTTAGTACCATCCTAAGGTGTTTTTTTTCCTGCTCACTACTATTATTCTTTCATGCATTTCCAGCTCCCATTCAGTTGTACTGATTCTCTGAATTACAGTTACAAGCTTTGATACCTAGTTAAAAATAAAAAAGGGTGGGGGGGGCTCTTTTCTGGCTGGGGAATTCCAGGAGTTGAAATCCCCACATCTTAAAATTTTGAGGTTGAGAAACACCGATCTAGGCAATATAACAGCTATGGTTAAGTGTTGTGACCCCGACTCCCGAGCCTGTCCTATTACGTTGGTGTTACGTTTGCCTGTGTGAGGAAGGGGGAGAGAACATCAAGTGATAGAACTGTACTAACCATTTCATTGTCTGCTTGTGTAACATGCCAAGATTTTCCCCAATTGTGTTGCGCTGTTACATGCTACATGCGTGAACAAAATGTGGATGGAAACCTTCATCTACATTTGTACCTAAGCAATAAAGTGCCCAACATTGCAAATAATGATTCACATTTGCATGCGTTTAGAGTGCTTTGTTTATATTATATAGTGGAAATACCTACAAAAATCCTGTATGACTCACATAAGAACAGCATATAGCTCGCAGAGTTGTCTCAGTATAGAGGCACGATGGCTCAGTGGTTTAATGATGCTGGAGATAATCTCAACTTTGACAATTGGAGTCCAAGCACTGCAGAGTGAGCTACTGTCACTCACTTCAGCTTCTCTCCACCTAACAATTCAAAAACATGCTCTATGCGAGTAGATCAGGGGTGTCAAACTGGTAGCCCGTAGGCCGGATGTGTCACACACAGGCGATACCCATCCTGCTCCGCGAATGGGGAAAACATCATGAAACATCACATGATGGTAACGTGACAGGACGAGTTTGATACCCATGAAGTAGATAGATAAGTACCCATTTTGGTGGGGAGATGAGTTTGTGCTCTGTGTAGGCAGTCAGATTCCTGATGGCTCTGAACCTTTTCAGTTGTGGTGCCCATTTTTGAGGCAGCTCTGGGAAGGGAGGGGGCTTGGGTGACACTATAGGAAGAGCCTCTCATCTTTCTCTCCAGTGCAAAGCCAGCTCATCCTCCTGTGGTGCCTCTTGGGAAGAGCACAAGCATGTCCTATAACAGCGTTGGTACCTTGGCAACTATTACTCTGCAATATCTTTGTGGTCTCTTGGCTAGCGTAACAATGCCATAAGTTAATAATAATAATAGTTGTCTCAATATGAAGGACCTATTAGTAACAATATGAAGATATGAATGCTTTCAATTCAACAGAGCCAGAACTACTGCTAATTTTCCACTTTAATGCTATTCCAAGAGGAGTCTGCCTGAGTCTCTTTCAAATGCTATCTTCCTTCCAAGGATTTAGGGTACATTTCAGTCCTCTTTGCTTATTCAGTATAGTAGTCCTGCCTATTTCCCTCGAGATCATCTCAACCTATCTACACCCAGAAAGTCTCAATTCTTGTTTTTGTCATCCACGTCCTGCAGACCAAGACAGCAGTGATATTCCAGATAATATATCCAGTCAGTCATCTACCTGTGGAACTCTTGGTGGTCAAGAGCTGCAGTTTTTGTATGCTGTTGTCTTTTCACACCTTGCCCAAATCACTGTTTGCTAAAATGGAGAAAAAGATTTAAGCCCCAACTCAATCACACCCCTACTGTTTCTTGCTGAAGACCTGCATTCATCTCTTCCTAATACCTGCCAAATGCACCCCATGAAAAGGACAAATGTAAGATGCAAAGGAAAGAGGATAGCTTACATAGGAGTATATATATCTACAGTCAGAGCTAGTTTGGTCCAGTGTTTAAGGTCCTGGACTAAGAAAAATGGGGAAATATATCCTCACTCTAGACATAGAAGCCAGCTGGGTGACTTTGGGTTGAGTCACCCTTTATCAGTCTAGGAAAAAAACAATGTCAAAGCATTTCCACAAATGTGGCCTAGAACACCACATGGTCTTCTCCATGGAATCAGCCAGAGTCAAATCTGACTCCAAGAAAAGAAAACATCTGCATTCAAACATTGACCCAGGAGTAGTTAATGCCTGTGATTCCAGACAGCATATACTATACTAATAGAAAGAAGTTCTCTCTTTCTATTGGAAGATTAAGTGAGTGTACTCATTTCTCATTCTTCAGAAAAAGGGATGGAGATGTTCAATCCGTGCCCCATCAGCTATTGTAGCTGAACCAGTGGAACAATATGTGGGCTGGATATTAGTGGACGGGTGTGATCTTGGCAATAGAAATTTGTGATCTTTCTCTGAAACATTCAACAGGCTTCATCCTGCAAAAGAAAGAAGGATCCCAAAGTTATAAATGTACTATTTCAATTCAGTACTACTTTGGGCAAACAGGAGGCTATCAGAGATATATAACCCTTCTGTGTGTTCTTTTTAGGTGCATAAGTGACAGGGGCGAATAATCAGCAAAGGACATTCTGTGGAAGAGGAAACTCTAATGAAAGAAAGATTGTATTGTCTAAAGGACAAATTTGCAGGAAGTAAATTTGGAATTCCCCCCTTCCTTCTTTTTTTTTTTTAAGAAAAAAGAGACAGGAAATGGAATTTAATGAAATAGCACTAATACCCAGTGCTATTCTATTGAACAGTAAAGGCTGCTTTTGCTGTATAATTTCCATTTTTATTCTAACAATGAGAATATATGTACTAGATTGTAATTACAATGTACTCTGCATGGTGTCCACCGCTCTGATTTTTTTTTGTCCCATTTATGTGCTGTTGACAATTAAGCATCTCAGGACCACAAAATACACAAACAAATGCATACATCTACAGACGTAAATATCCAACAGCTAAGTGATATCAAGTACTTTGTTTTTAATCTACCAGAAGTTGTTCTCTCAACAGTTGCATTATTGAAGAATTACATTTTAATTCCTTTCCATGCTGGGTCTGGTTGGCCATTTGGATTAAAGGAACACGGTATAAAGGTTATAGGCCTCATCTTTACTTCTGTCCAGAGGAAATTGGAAATTATCCACATAAAGTTGATGATGGTCAGAAAGTAAGTGAAACGACTGCATAGCAGAGGTTCTGTGGCTCATCCATGAACTTTTCCAAGAAAGGAAAATATTTGTAGCTCAGGGTAGGGGTGAAATCTAAAATTTTTCCCTACCGGTTCTGTGGGCGTGGCTTGGTGGGGGGTGTCCTGTGATTGAATGGGCATGGCCAACTCGATGTCACTCACAGCCACGCCCACTCAGTCCCAAGACCCCTTTCCAACAAGCCACACCCACAGGTAGGAAAACTTTTTAAATTTCTTTCTCCCACGGCTCCGCCCACCCGCCCCATTCCCTGGACTCCTACTGCTCACCTTTCTCCCACAGCTGGCTGTCAGGGAAGGCAAGCGCCCGAAAGGTACCGGAGTCGCTCACTCTCCTTCTTGAATGAGCCACTCTGGTCCACGCGCCGGCTGCGCAAGCGCACACCCAACCTGCCGCTGAATTAAATAAACGGTGTGGCTTGCACAGCCGGCACGTGAACCAGAGCGGCTCATTCAAGAAGGAGAGTGAGCGACTCCGGTACCTTTTGAGCGCTTGCCTTCCCTGACAGCCAGCTGCGGGAGAAAGGTGAGCAGTAGGAGTCCGGGGAATGGGGAGAGTGGGTGGGTCGGTGGGCGGAGCCTCCAGCTGCCATTGCTACCGGTTCTCTGAACCACCAGCCATCATCGCTACCTACTCGCCCGAGCCGGTCCGAACCGGGAGCATTTCACCCCTGGCTCAGGTTGAAAAGAGGGTTCCCTTGGTGCTCTCTGAGTTTGGTTGTTTTCGTGCAGACGTTTCACTAACCAAACTAGGTAACATCTTCAGTGTTAGTACTATCAGTGCTAAAGCCCAGCACTGATGATGTTACATGGTTTGGGTAATGAAACATCTGCAAGAAAACAGCCAAGCTCAGAGAGCACCAAGGACCCCTCGTGAACTCTTCTCCCACCCACCCACCCCCGCTTCGCTGCTTTTGTCATGTATATGAAAATCATTATGCAGTTTAGAAAACAGGAGATGAAGTGAAAGAGGAAGATCAGGGACCTGCAATACATTAATATTCCACCAGCATCAAAGATATTTCCCTGGAGGGTCTCCTACAGGCCACACTGTTATTACAGTGCCTATCCATTATCTTGTGCTATACTTGGTATTAAGACAATAATGGAGAAAATAGGATTATGTGCAGATGATAGGAAATGGGAAAGCAATTCAGAAAGATAGGAAATGAATGGGGACAGGACTCTTTCATCAAAGGCTGAGGCACTTCCTATAGGGTAAAAGAGAAGATGTAAGCCAAAATCAAACCTATATGGACTGGGCTGATTGAGAAAAAAATGTTTACATATCATCAAATGAGTTTCACCTTTCTGATAGAGATTGTCACCCTTTTCCAGTAACGAAGTGGCTTTGTCTTAAAAGATGTTTTGTTTTGTTTTGTTTTTCATTCTCAGATCTCAGGGGAAAGAAGGAACTAGTGCTGGCTTTACAGAGGTGGCTGTAAGGTGGCAAATTGTCAGGCTATAAAAATAAGAAAGACACTTGAGAATCTTCTCTAAGCAGTTTCCTTTATTGTTCCTCACCTATAGACAGAAATCTTGCCAAATTAAAGCAGACAACTTACACCGTGGTGAAATCCAAGTTTTTTTACTACCGGTTCTGTGGGCGTGGTGTGTCTTGGGTGTGTCTTGGTGGGCGTGGTGTGGTTAAGTGTGGCAGGGGAAGGATACTGCAAAATCTCTATTCCCACCCCACTCCAGGGGAAGGATACTGCAAAATCTCCATTCCCACTCCACTCCAGGGGAAGGATACTGCAAAATCCCCATCGGGGGCCAACCAGAGGTGGTATCTGCCAGTTCTCTGAACTATTCAAAATTTCTGCTACCGGTTCTCCGAACTGCTCAAAATTTCTGCTACCGTTCTCCAAAACCTGTCAGAACCTGCTGGATTTCACCCCTGAACTTATACCATAAATATATACTGTGGGAACTATTAGGGAGGCGCTGTCTTCAGCCTCTTTCTTTCACACAAACTGTCTAAATTGAGTTGGTCTCTTGCTCCTCCCTCCTTTCTGGGAATCCAGACCATGCTCCACCAACTAAGGCTGAGATGTGAATCATCCTGAAAGCCATCAGACATGCCCACCATTGACTCTTCTGCTCGTCCACCCTTCAGAAATGTTGGCGGGGATATTCAAGGAATTGGGGGGGGGGGGTGTCAACATCATCAGAATAGGGGGTACTACAGGAGCAAGCACAACCTTGCCCTTTTTAAAATGTGTGTGATGCATGCTAAAAGGGGGGGGGGAGAGAGTTTTGATTGCCTGGTGGTCTCTGTCTTTTGATGCTGTTGTTTCCCCTCACCCCATGAGAAATTGGGAAAGAATGATAACACTGGGGGGGGGGGTTCTGTTTCTGCTGTTTTTCATGTATTGGTTGTCAATTATGTAGAATCAGGGTGATCAAGTGTTTGAAGCTAAAATAGAAGCAACATATAATTTCCTGTGGAAAGTTAGCAGCAGAAAAGGAATATAACAAAGGAAGGAATATATGGAAGCAGATACTAGCTTTCTAAAACTCACAAGAATATTGAAATATCAAACATGTGATGTTTTCAGAAAATAGGATTCTAAGGACATGGCAATATATTACTTGTGGAATTCAATTACATTATCCGCAGAACCTTTCAATATAGCTTTTGTTGGGTTGTCCCTTTTAACAGATGGGAACATTTGCTCCCGGTACATAAGAATATGGTGAATGGAAGCAATTGAAATATCATGGGAGGGAAAATGTTGGGGGAAAGTTTTCTTCCTTTTGCACTAATTGCTTACCTGGAGTTAGTTGATGAAAAATTATTCAGACTCGCAATGGCCTCCTTTTCAGTTTGAAGAAATAATGCCCATTGTATCATGTTGTACAGCTGATTGTGCCATTCAGCTCAGAAATAAATGTCCTGAAGATTCCTGATCTCTTCCGCGTATCAAAGATCTGGCCTAATTGGTAGATATATGTGACATTACAAAATCAGTGGGACCCTGTTTGAAAGTTTGCATTATTTCACAGCTAATAAATTAACCAAAGCTAATGAGTTTGTTTGGTGAGCAAGGAAGGGCAGTATCGCCTTACAACATGATGAAACACAGACGGGACCAGATTGTGTCATTTACGGACATCTTTCTGGCTCACTTCTTCCTTTCTTTTTAATTAGAACAAAAGCAAGTACACATTTAGTGACAAGCAATGCTGCTCCAACAGATGCGTTCCCTCACACAACAGTGTTTTGTTTTAATGGTGCTCATTCTTGACTTTAATTATATTCAAGTGCAACCAAACTGAGATTAACAGTGTGACAGAATTCTAAAAACAAAACAGAAGGGAGAACAAGAAAACACACCCAATTAAAAACAACTGAAACAACAACAAAAAGGAGGCACTCTTTAGAGAGGCTGAGGAGACAACGGATCTAGCCAGCAACACTCTGGGCCCTGTTTCTCACACAGCAATGACAGCATCCTTCAGGATGCCTGTGTGAGCATCTAAAGCTACATTCCCAGGTAGACTTCAAAAACCGAAAGATTGCCTTCAGGCAAAAGTCTGTCTAAGAGGAAAGAAAGGTGAAGACAGTGAAAAACTTCATTACAGATTGCCATGCTGGCAAAGATTGAACCACAGTGGACCAAGGGAGACAGATTTGGGCATAATAGAAGATACCAATTCATCAACCAGAGAAGTTGCTTTTTCCCTTCCCTTCTTTCGCACACTTAAGACTTAAGTTGGTCCTTCTGTTTCAACCATGGCTCCACACTGCTCTCTACTGTTTTTTTGACAGTGCCAATGAGTTGACGCTGAGAAATTTCTTGCAACTATAACTTGAAACGTTTTCCCATCCTCATTTATCCCGTCAATTCTAGTTAAAAACAGGACGGAAGGTGGTGGGGAGCTGAGACCAGCTGTTCATTTTATTGAAGTGCTGGAAGTTTTGTTTTTTTTTCCCTTGTAGATATTGTGCAGGTCCTGACTAACAATGCCAGATGTTTGTTAATTTAACAGAGCCTTCTCCATTTCAAACAAGGGGAAAAAAATATTGAATCTTATTCTAGGACAGAGTCCAGATAATGGTTTTTCAAAACTTTCACTCCCACTATAAAAATAAACAGGAGGTGGGATACTTAGGCTTTGCTTCCTTTGGAAAAGAGACTTGTAATGCTTTAGCAATAATTGGCTTTATTCAAAATCTGAGTTTTTCTTTGGCTCTCTTTCTGGATATTTGGCAGATGAGGCTTTTATTGTGCAATTGCCCTGCCTCATTTAGAGAACTTTACATGACACCTTCCGTGTTTTCTAACCAAGTTTTCACTCTTTTCTTTTCTTACCATAGGGGGGAATAATCTGTAAATGAAGAAAATTATTCTTTTACAGCCTCATTTACCGTTTAGAAAGCAATCCCCAGGATGCCACTCAAATACTGATTTTGGCCCTAGTCCCAGCCTTAACCTCAACCTCCCTCCAAACAGAATGTTTAAAGGATTCTGTCCTTGGCAAGTTCAAGGAAGGTAGAATGCAATGGCCTGTATTTGGAGTGCCTAGCAGATGTAGAACTGATAGCCAGGATGAAGGGACCAGCTGAAATAATGTATGGGAAAATATTATTCCTTGCAGAGCATTCCCTTGGATGCCCCCTTGCCTCTGGTGGGAGGTAGGAATTGGAAATACGGTACTCCTCAGCTATGTAACAAGGCATTCCAACCCTAAGACAATATGTAAAACCCACAAATAAAGACTGTAATATGTGTTACAAGCAGAAGGCAATCAAAGCTTTTTTTGGTCACCACATTACAAAAAAGATGTCGCGACTTTGGGAAAAGTTCAGAGAAGAGCAACTAAAATGATTAAACAGCTGATCATTGGAAATAACAGTTTGTTCGAACCGATAGCTTTTCACTCCTGCCCCAACCCCTTTGAAAATCAACACCCCTTGACACTCTCAATATTCTTTTATACAGCAAGTTCTAAATGCAATTCTCCCTAACATTTACTTTTTAAAATGCAAAAATATATACCCTGTTTCCCCGAAAATAAGATATCCTCTGATAATAAACCCAATCGGGCTTTTGAGCGCATGCGCTAAAATAAGCCTCCCCCCAAAATAAGCCCTCCCCGAAAATATTTAAACTCAGAGCTGGAAATCAGGTAAGACGGCAAGAGGAGCCCCATCTTGCTCTACATGCCCCAAAATAATAAGACCTCCCCGAAAATAAGGCCAAGCACTTATTTCGGAGTTCAAAAAAATATAAGACACGGTCTTATTTTCAGGGAAACACAGTATTTATATTAAAATGTATGTGTGTATATTTATATATGTAATTTTGTTTTTAAAAAGAATTATTCCTAATAATTGAATTAAAGCTTACCAAATTTAGACTCATTTCTTTCATAAATGTACAGATTTTTTTTAATGAATTTGGTTTAACTCTTTGCTCAAGCCCAGTTTAATCATTTATCCCAGTTTATATGTGCTCATTCGGCTAGATTGTTGGTTAATCTGCTTTTAGTATTTTTGTTTCTTCTGTTGTTGTTCTAGCTGTTATCAATGTTTGCGTGAAGATGGATGAGCAGTTGGCCCTGTTCAATTCTGCCCATGCTTCAGAGCTTTTTTTTCTGCAAACTGTGCCAATTGTCTGCAAGTTAAATCTGTGGTGGATTTCTTCAACAAGCCTATCTTAAAATAACTGTAGGCACAACCTGAACTCATTAAAAATATTGAGATTTTACAATCAAGTTTCCCAAATGTGATTCTTCCTAATAGAACAACGGAGCTGTAGTGGAGAGAACGAAAATGTCCCCACTCTTTGTGAAAAATCCCAGTAGCAGCAATATTGAGGTACCTAGGCATTTTTTTTTCAAGTAGCATATTAAGTGGAGGCAGTGTCAGTAGCATTTATGGAGAAAGAGGTCAAAAAAGGCAAGATGGCAGGGACATCATCATGATCCAAGCCCTGTCTCTTTTACACATCTGCATCTGCATGACAGTCTTTAAAATCCAGGCTGCAAAATGCATAAAGCAGAGGTGCTACTGCTGAGCACAACGTTCCTTAGACTAGGGGCAACCAACTAGTAGCTATGCATTCAGGGCTAATTGGTTAACTGGCATTTTCTCCATTCTTCCTTAAATTGCTTCTTACCTTCCATCCAGAAATGAGGAATAACCAAGCAGCTACTATATAAGCAACAGCTGTTTGAGTCTTATTTTTAAAAGAATTCCCTAAAGAAATAGCAGTAGCCAGTTGAAAGGGAACATTTCAATAATCTATTGTATTTTGGATTTCTAGGAAGAAACCAGCATAGTGCAGTGGTTGGTATATTAGATTACATAGAGGATATTTGAGTTCAAATTTTCACTTATGCCATTGGTAAGCATAAAACCCCCAAGTTGTGATCTGTCAGCCTCATTTATTTAGCAAACTATTGTGAATTTTTGAGGTAGTGTCAGGCAAATACCTGATTGTTTTTTTAACTATCACTCAATTTGATGGAAGAGAATTTGCTTTTGAGATGCCTTCTAAAGGGGAAGAGCATTGTGGAACAGTTCATGGTGTTCTTCAGTTATTTAATTGAAATAAAGCAATGTGTGGAAAGATCCTCTTTTTCATTATCCAATCATCTTTCCAGCATCTTTAGCCTTCCTGTCTTCCACATGAGGCAACTTTTCCCACTAAATATCTTTGAAACCAGAGCTATTGACACCTGTGGGGATGAGCCCTGATCTTGAGGAATTTTGGAGAAAAACCATCCAGATGATATTTTTGCCCACCAATGTGCAGGAGAATTTCATGGAATCAAAGAATCACAGAATTAAGTTGTCTTAGTCACTGAGTATCCAACCCAACTCAATAGTTCCTCAATAGATGGCTTTTGTGTGTCTAGTTATAATAAAAGGTAAAAGGTTCTGCATACTTCCTTATAATAAGTGTAAAATTATAATGTTATAGGTCTATCTATCCTTCTCATGGAATAGAAAAATGATATTTCTAGAACTCTTTGGATCATTCGCTTATTCTCCTCTGTGAGAGAGATACCTACTAAATAATGAAAAGACAAAAACTATATAGTTTACTTGTGTGGTTAGGTTTTTTAAAACAAAATAGTCCAGAGCAGTAATTTTCACTGGAATTGTGTTACACAGACAAAGGAAGCTCATCCCTTTCCAATTTGTTGAAGGGCATATCTGCATGCATTTTATGGAAGAAAGCATCCATGAACATCAGTGGAAGAAATTAAGCTAAGTAACTGCAACATACATCCTGGAGAATGGTATTTTTCAGGGGATCATAGTGGAAAGGTTAAATCATACCTTCCTACAAACTGCTAGCCCAATTATGGTAATATTCCCCCTGCCAGGCCAGTGTAAATTGAAAATAAAACATTTAGATGATAACCATGCAAATAATTCAACACAGTCTTTCTCTTTGAGGGGCATTATGTCCTGTTACTGTATTTTGATTAATATAGGAAAGTAAAAAATGGCTGTAGGATTATGCCAGCAAACATTCCTCACACTAAATTAATAGCTTCCACTTTTTCCAAGGGTTATATAATAATTTACTACTGTTTTCTTCCCATTCTGACATATGAGAAATGTATATTTCTTTTACTGGGGATTCTCGTTGGCCAAAGTTCTCATTTGGTGGATAATGCTATGGTCTTCATTCCCATGTCAAATAGCATGACTGGAAGAAATACAGGCATAAAAATGTTGACCGCTTTTTTCCCCATAAGTTCATAAACTGAAGTCTAAATAATTTCCTCTTGGAATGATCTGGTCATCACATCCACTCATCTTGCTCAAAACCGTTGGCCATATTGGTTAGACATTCTCCATGCTGTAATTCCAGAACATTTGGAAGGTGGAGAAGATTGATTGACATCATCACAAATCTTAAGTAGCACAAAAAAGATCAACTGCTTTGCTGGACAGATTCAACAGAATGATTTCTAAATGTAAACAAGCAAATCCTTAATAGGCAAAGATCATCAAAGTAATGCAGAATTTCTTTTAAAAAATGTTAGGGATCCCTTCCTCTCCTCACATACCATGACATGGATTTTATAGAAATACATAATACCTGAAGTGTTTCCATGGAGCTACCGCCCTTTAATTATCTTCAACCTTTCAGTTCATTTGCTTGCCCACCTTGTCTTGCATTATAACAAGAGGTATGATTAAACTTGTTAATAAAAGATGAGCTCTCCCCATACTAAAGCAGAAAAATCTCCGCAAATAGGCCCAGAATACCTATTTGTTTCTGCTTCTGCATTCCTTCATCATATAAAGCAGGGGTGTCAAATTCGATTTCATTGAGGGCCACATCAAGGTTGTGTTTGACCTCGAGGGCCGGGGTGGATGTGGCTAGGGTGGGCGTGGCCAGCTTGACATCACTCGTGTCAGGGGCGCCTGTGGTGGCCTGAATGCTCTGCCAGTGAAAATGGGCTCCCAACCTCTGTTTTCACCTGTGACGGCTTCCTGCAACTCTCTGCCAGTGAAAATGGAGCTCTGTTTTGGATTGGGAGCCCGTTTTTGCTGGCAGAGGCACCACAGGCTGGTCCTTCACTGTTTCCAGGGCAGCCCCGCAGGCCAGATCTAAGCACCCTGTGGGCCAGATGCTGCCCGCGGGCCTTGAGTTTGATACCCCTGATATAAAGTAAATGCTTTTCTGTGCTTTTCCAAGTATTTCCACACGTTGGCATTCGTTTTCATTTTTCATTATGGCAAATGCTTCACTTCCGGTTTTTTCCGACTTATTCATTTCCGCCTCCCTTTCCCCGCACTTCTCCCCCCCCCCCCCATTTTTTGGCAGTGAAGAATGCAAATACTGACTTGGCATTTTCAAAACAGTGTCTATTTTTTTTTTAAAAAAAAAGTTCTCTGCTACGCAACACTCTATCCAAGTTCATCCTTCATGCTAAGATACGGTTTATTGAATAACCCACCTTGACTGGATTTGCACCAAGACTAAATCAAAACCAAACAAGCGCATTTTTGTACACCGCAGCGTGCAAACCAGGTCGGGGGTTCAATTGTTTAAAAGTTAAACAGAGTCATATTGAAGGAGGATCTTAGGAGGGTCACAGAATAAAAGAGACATTCGATGATTGTATGAAAACTGCAGAGTAACTGAATGAATCCTTTGCATTTGCCTTTACTATAGAAGATAGAGGACAGATAAGCAAGCTTATGCTGACTCCCTCAGGAAAGAAAATGAAATAGGTAACTTTAGATAAGCAGAGAAGATATTCTAGGACATCTTGAGGAACTATACACCAGCAGAACATCAGCTCCTGATAGGACTCGTCCAGTGGTGAGATTCAAGTAATTTAACAACCGATTCTCTTCCCTAATTTATTTCAACAACCAGTTTGCCAAACTGCTCAGAAAGTTAACAACCGGTTCTCCTGAAGTGGTGCAAACTGGCTGAATCCCACCACTGGACTCCTCTGACAGCTCTCAAAGAACCCATATTTGCCATTTCCAACCTTAAACAGAAAAGAAGTTAAATCTCTGAAAACAGGCTCAGTTCCAAAGAGCCAATGTGATATGCAACAAAACTGATACCAGTTTTTTACAATGAGCCCAAGAGAAATCTAAAACGTTATAGGTCATCCAACCTCACATCTGATCAAGATAAATGGTTGGAAATCATTTTGAAAAGGGGGAAAAAATTCTTTAACTTATAGCTTATGTGATTTTTCCTTTGCTCTAAAGGAAAATCAGCGCGGATTCTGAAAAGGTAAAACCTCCCTCACGAATCTCCCAGATGTGTTTTTGAACATGACAAAAGGCAGCACGTGGGTGGAGACATTGTCAATATTGCATAATTTTATTCTCAAAGAGCCCTTTATAAAATTCATCCTGAAAGGCTCTTGAATAAACCAAGCAGAAATGGGATAAAAAGGAGGCACACTTTCATGGGTTGTGAAGTGTTTAAAAAAAGAAAGTAAAAAAAAAAAAAATTGGAATAAGGGACAATGTTCTTAGTGAAATAAAATAAAAAGCTGAATGGCAGAAGATATTGAGACAGGTGCTTTTTAGAGGCTCTCAATATAAACAATGAGCTAGCCAAATTTTCCGTTGATACCAAATGGTATTCTGCAGTAAAAACCCAACTTGATGGCTAAAAGCCCCAGGTGGATCTAACTAATCTGTGTAATTGCCAATCAAATAACAAAGTTGGTTCAGTTTAACCATAAGTGCACAGTGAGGCCACCAAGGCTAACTTCACATGTACATTGATGGGGTTTAAATTGTCCATCACAAATTAGAGAAGACTTCTAGAAGTTGGAATGAATAGCTCAGTGAAGATCTCATTTCAATTTGTGGGAGCAGTGAAAGATTTAGGACAAAGCAGTGAAGATTTTAGAATGATTTGCATGTACATTCAAGAATAGATCCTACTGAATCTGATGGAGATCATTTTTGATGGAAAAAGCATGGAACCTGATATTTAGTTTTTTCTAACTTAGAGATTCCAAAAAATAATAATAACAATAATTATGAAAATTCTGGGGCCAAATAAATAAGAGTTAAGCAGTTCTCCCCCTGTTGAGAGATTATTCCAAAGAAGGACTTTTTAATATTACTTTTTAAGAATAAAGAGATCATTAATGATTTTTAAACCTTAATTTACATATGATACACTTGAATCCTGGAAGCATATATACAAATGAAGCCAATTTTGCATTGCAAATTGCACTTCAGTGTATATTTTTCCAATAGAAAGCCTTATGGAACACATTATTGAATATTCCAAAATACAAGAATGTGTGAATGAATCAAAGGCTGATTCATATGAATACAGACAGAGAAAAAGCCAAATTGATCAAAACAGGTCTATAGCAATAGCAATAGCACTAGTGTTGGGATTCAGCCAGTTCACACCACTTCGGGAGAACCGGTTGTTAACTTTCTGAGCAGTTTGGCAAACTGGTTGTTGGAAGAAATCTTTAGAGCAGAGAACCGGTTGTTAAATTACTTGAATCCCACCACTGAATAGCACTTAGACTTATATACCGCTTCACAATACTTTACAGCCCTGTCTAAACAGTTTACAGAATCAGCATATTGCCCCCAACAATCTGGGTCCTCCTTTTACGGACCTTGGAAAGATGGAAGGCTGAGTCAACGTTGAGCTGCTCAGAATCAAACACCTGGAGTGAGCAGTGAGTTAGCCTGCAGTACTGCATTCTAACCACTTTATATCACCTGATCTGAGAAGTATGGACCTGATTTTGAACTAACTCAAAAATTCGCACAGGGAGGTGTGTCCCAAAGGTGCTTTTTCAAAAGGCAACTGGAATCTCTTTGTTTTTCCTTGAAGATATTTAGCTTCTCATTCAAGAAGCTCCTTCAATTGAAGAAGCTCCTTGGATGAAAAGCAAAACATCTCAATGGAAAAACAAAGAAACTCCAGTTGCGTTTTGAAAAATCACCTTTGGGACAACCATGACCTGGATGACTGAGAATCTTCACAGACACAGTGAGGTTGAGCGTTGAGTGAACAGGACCAGGATCGCACTGTTACATATAAACCTTATTATGAATATTCCCCTGGAGATCTTTTACAGCAAAACAGATTGTCTTCCGTTATATCACACAGGGTCTGAGATTAGGAACACCAACAAAGGGTGAGAGATGAGGTGAAGAAAGAGAAGAAAAGTAAGAGTAAGATTTCAGATCTGTGAAGAATGGGATTTGGGATGGGATAAGGGAGAGTTCAAGCAGAAGGCTGAGGCTTGCTATGAGCATATGGATTACTTTGGACTAATGGACTGATTTGGAGATTTATCTGTGATGTCTCCCCACAGTATGTGCAGTAGGGGCTCCAGAAAGAATGCCTGACCTTCCTTCTCTTTATCTAAAAGCCATTGGGGAAAGTTGCAAAGTTCCAAAACGGACCCAATTAGAATGACCTAATGGACGAAATGAAAAAGATCTTCTGTAGTCATGACATAAGCCTAAAACTGAAAATCAGGCTTGTCAGATGTTACATCTTTTCTATCCTGCTCTATGGAGTAGAGAGGTAGTCTATGAGAGAAAACCACTTGAAGAAACTAGAAGCATTTGAAATGTGGATTTACAGACGACTGTTACGTATAAACTGGGTTAACAAAATCACAAATGAGGAGGTGACAAGCCACCTGGGAAAGCTAAGGGAAATCATCAAAGACATTAAAAAGTGAAAGTTAGAATATTTTGGACATGTGATGCGACACCCAGAAAAACACAGCATCCTTTACTTAATCCTCCAGGGAAAGATTGAAGGCAAACGAGGTCCAGGCAGAAGAAGAACATCATGGCTTCAAAACCTAAGGGACTAGTTTGGACAAAACTCAGCAGCACTTTTTCATGTGGCTGTTGACAAAAATAGGCTTGCCAACATGATCGCTGATGTCCGATGATGGATATGGCACAAGAAGAAGAATGGAAGAAATTGAAGAGAAGTGAAATAGCTTTATAAAATCCCAGTGCACTGTTTTTCCCCCTTCAAGGACCAATTGGGAAAAAGTCATAGAGAGGTGCAAAGTTATTTTATGACACGGATGCTATGCCATTGCCACAGTTTAACCCATAGTGTCACTATCCCATGAGGGAAATAAAGGAAGCCATCACCGAAACAGAAATGGGACACTGCTCACTTTAAGGAATGACAATTTAAGCAGCCAAATGATGTTTTGCTGGATCAAAAGGGCAATATAAAATTTCTTGTCTTGGTCCAAGTACACTAAAATGCTAGAGGTTGAACTTTAAAAAAAAGTGGGGGTGTGAATTTAGGTCATAAAGTTACTTTTGATTTCATTGCGTCCAAACTGAAATGAATTTTAGTTACTATAATTTCTCTTTTCTGTCACATTAATCGTTATAGGCTTTCAGTGACTATATTCATTCTGGACCCTCAGATCGCACAGTTCTGCTACACAGCATGAGGCTTATAGTTGCAACTGAGCCCTGGACTGGGGCTAAGAAGGATAATACTGGAGGGAAATGGCATTCAACTGACCTTTGCTTGCAATAATCTGAAAAGGAATTTTGGCAGAAATAAACACACTGGCAGAGAGGATGGCTACGCTGTAGTCATTGCCCTGTTGCATTGTAAAATTCCCTTTAAACATTCTGAACATCGGATTACATGGAGTTTCCCCAGGGGGTCATTTGTTTGTTTTGTTCTGTTTTAAAAGAAACAAAAGTTGGACCAAAGATTATTAGTTACCTCTACAGATTTATTTCTCAGAGGTCGACAAGTGAGTTTCCCCGTTTCTTTGTGAGCTCTATCATATAAGGACGCTGTGCCTCAGAGGAAATTCGGTCCTTTGTATTGGCTGAGATTGTGAAATGTGAAAGTCATCACCTCTTGCTAAGCGCGAAGGCAAAAGTATTGTTGGATGTAAACAATCGCTCCAGCATCCTCTCTCTCCTCTCTCTTTGCAGTGGCTTCTTGCTTGCTTGCTTTTTTTTCCTCCAGCCCAAATCACTCTCTTGTTTGTCCAACTAATGAGAGGAGAGCTCCCATTATTGGTGAACTCTGCACACCGGCATCACATATTTGAACAATGAACTCAGTCAAGCGTGTAACACATCCATAGAGGATTGCAGGCATTCACACTGTTTACAAGAAAGTAGCATGTTCAGGAGGGGGATGCATGAAAGCAAAAGAATAATCCACCGTAATTGACAAAACCAAGAATTAACTAAATACATCATCTCGGGGCTAGATGTGTTCTCCAGCAATAAATGAAGAACAACATAACGGCAATTTTTTTCCCCCTTTCCATTTTAGCATGTGCTTCGAGTTTAAGAAAGGAATCAAGGAGGTTTGGAAATGAACTGCTTTAATCCCTATTAAGCATCATGCCTTAAAAGCCTTTTGTATTTTTAGCTAATGTCATCTAATACATTGGAAATATTTTTAAATTTCTGCTCCCTTTGTTGAGCATCATTTATTTCACTATAGCTGCAGCTAATTAAGCCCACAATAAAGTTAGTGTCATTAATAACTCTTTTTAACAGACGATTTACATCCCAGCCCAACCTCTTTATTTGGACATGATATAAGGCAGACTAATTTCAAGATTTACATTCAAACGACATGTTTCCAAGAAGAGATTTAATCTCAGCTTTGTTTTCATTCTTTTCATCCATGTATTAAAATCCACACATTTTGTCTCAGGATCAAGTGAAAAGCAGAACTATTCTAGGTCTTCTTTTTCTTTTTTCTTTTTACTCCTGCAGCTGACTAAAATGCCTGCAGCAGCTGCAAACCTGCCCGTCCAGATGACATTGACACAGGCTCAGTACAGATCTTTTCTCACTTTTTTGAAATGGGAATATATATATATATATATATATTTTCCAGGACTGCAGCTGTGGAGGGTCTGTTTTCCTATTCAGGAGGCATTTCTGTCTGCCCTGCTTCCCAGCATCTCTTTCTTAGCTTATGCAGCAACCAGTTTGCATTAGGGAAAGGAAGGAGAATGATGGGGATGAAAAGCAGAGCAAAGCATCGGGAGTATTTTGAGGAAACAATGAAGCTGTTGGCCAAGGGAAGAGTCACAGAGGTGTCCGTCAAGCACTCCTGTCCCATGTGGCTCCACAGATGACTGCTTGGCTTTGGTGGATGAACTCTTTCCACTCCAGCTGCTGATCCAACTCCTGCTGCCAAGCACCTGGTGTAAAATCAGTCATTTCACTTTTAAATGCACAAAGAGATAGGATTAAGCTAACCATCTATAAACTATGCCCTCTTTTTCCTCACTATTGCTCACTCTTGGGGTGATTGGAAAGCACCACAATTTCACTTTGTTACCTTTGCAGTTCTCTGTCAGATTCTAATGCTAGGACTTTGATTGGATTATGACTTTTGTACCTCCTCTCGGTCAACTGGCTCCTGTTAGTCTTGATGGTCACATCAATTGTTTCATGGTGAATTCTGTGGGCTTCCAACATTCAAGGGTAACAGCAGTAAGGATGCTTGCACTGCCAGATTGGAGAGATTTGGAAATGGAGAGGAAACAAGGCAATTTGGAGGCCTTAGATCAGAGGTGGTGAATAATGGCCCTTTTATGATTCATGGATTGCAAGTCCCAGAATGCCTAAACCAACACAAGCCATAAAAGGGCCATAATTCCCACCTCTGCCTTATATCCATGAAATTGAAGAAGCAGGGACATTAGGAGAAGAAAACCCTATGATTCTGGAGTCTTTGATTGTGTGTGTGTGGGGGGGGGGGAACTAAAGCTGAATGATGTTAAACAATTCAAAATTTTAATAATCTCAGGGGGGAAAAGCAAGTAGAAATCTTGGAAAGAGGCCAGCTGACATCACAGTGGTATCAGACGTGAGGAGTGGGTCTCTGCAGTCTCACGCTGACTTCTTGTTGGAGGGCTCCGAAAGGAGCTAAAGCCACCATGTAGGGGTGATGAAGAAAAGAGGGGTGCCCTGTAGTTCAGGGAGAGCAGCAACTCTCGTGCTGGAGTCAGGGTTTCTTCCCTCTCCCTTGACGAAGAGAAGAGTCAGCCATCATGGCTGCCACAAAGCTGGGACAGCTGAGGCAACAAAGAAATGTGCAGGAGTGATGCAGCTGAACAGTGGTTGGAGCTAGGTGAGAAGATTCCTTTTTATTTAGACCCTAATCTTAAAGAAAAAAAGAAAGAGGAAAATCCAGGAAAAGAGACTCTTAGAACTATTTTTTAAAGCAGTGAACTATCATAGAGAGAAAAATCCTAGACCCAAAAGAAAGGAACTAAGGGGAGAAAAGTGAAAAACCTTTTAAAACGTAGAAAATTTGGACTTCTAAATTGGGTAGGTGTTGTTTTGGAAAGGCATAAAAATGCTGGACTATCTACATGAAATTAGTTGAATAGTGGACTTTGTTCCCATAAACTGAACTAAATTTGGATTAATTATATCTATAAGACTTGAAACAACACTGAAACCTAAACTGAGGGCACCATCTACTGGCAAATGGAATATACCAGACCCCAACAAGTTTAGAAAAACTCTTTGATGAGAGAAATAACATCCATCTGGAGGATTGTGGTGACACTTACTGTTTTATAACTAGTTACTTTATGATTACTGGAGATCCTATTACGAGAATAAGGAAGACTTTTAAGTAAAGCAAAGTGATTTTATTGATGTTTGTATCAAAATGATTTATACCTGGGGTCACACTATTCATGTATTGATATTGATGTATATTTAAAAATAAAAAATCTATTTAAAAAAATATTGGAAAGAGAAACTAGTAGGAAAAGCAGCTCAGCTGGTTTAAAGTTTATAAAATACAATACTAAAAACAACAACTGCAAAACACTAAAATTAGGGAGGGGGAAGAGGGAGGCAGCATGAGAGCCTAACATAGCTACATAAGGAGTTTAATATAAATCAGAAAACAGAACAGGACAAAAGATACATGTAAGAGATGGAAAGAAGAATCAATTACCAAAAGACAATATGGGTGGAGTGATAAAGAAAGCTAAAATTCAGAATGAGCTCAGGCTGGGAAAGGTTGTTAAAATCAACAAAAGGGTTTCTTCAAAAATCTTGCAGATTTTAAAGATGGAGCAACACACTGGGGGGGGATCAATTTTTATTGCAAGCAATGGTCCTTGGGTTCTAGTTCATAGAAGAGAGAGAGACATACACAAAAGAAGTTTAATCAGAGTTGAAACTCTGGGGAAGACTCTGACTCACTGCTGGTTTCTAGGGCCACAGATTTCATGCCTGGAGATATGATCATACCAAATCAAAGGAGAGAGTAGTTTTTAAGAATAGAATAGAATAGAATTCTTTATTGGCCAAGTGCGGTTGGACACACAAGGAATTTGTCTTTGGTGCATATGCTCTCAGTGTACACAAAAAGACATAATACACTGTCAAGAATGTGACTGTCAAGAATGACAGTCACATGGTACAATAAGCATTCAAATCATACTAGGAAACAATCAATATAAATATATACAAGCAACAAAGTTACAGTCATGCAGTCACAAGTGAGAGGAGATGGGTGACAGGAACGATGAGAAGACCAATAGCAACAGTAATGCAGCCTAATGTGAATAGCCTGACAGTGTTGAGGGAATTATCTGTTTAACAGAGTGATGGCGTTCGGGAAAAAGCCTGTTCTTGTTTCTAGTTGTCTTGGTGTACAGTGCCCTATAGCATCGTTTTGAGGGTAGGAGTTGAAACAGTTTATGTCCAGGAAGTGAGGCATCTGTAGATATTTTCACAGCCCTCTTTTTGGCTTGTGTAGTATACAGGTCCTCAATGGAAAGCAGATTGGTAATAATTGTTTTTTCTGTAATTCTAATTATCCTCTGAAGTCTGTGTCTGTCTTTTTGAGAGATGCCCTGGGTTTCCCATGTGAAGAAGTGATGGGAGATGAGATGCATCCCTTAATATAGACCTGGAAAGTCTGATTTTCTGCCCAGCCACCTTGTTTTAATTTCCTTATTAGTCTGCTGAGTCCTCACTATCTGGTCTTGGCTTTGACCTGGTGAGTGATTGTCCTTTTTTTCTGTCCTGCAGAATTAAGGGGGCATTATTTGAATGCAGGACTAGCAATAGCAGCTGGGCTTATATATCGCTCCATTGTGCTTTACAGCACTTTCTGAATGGTTTACAAATGTCAGCATATTGCCCCCAACTATCTGGGTCCTCATTTTATGGACGTTGGAAGGATGGAAGACTGAGTCAACCTTGAGCCGATCAGGATCGAACTCCTGACAGTGGGCACAATTAGTCTGCAATACTGCATTGTATCTACTGCACCACCACAGCTCAATGGGTCTAATCCTATTTTACAAAATATCATTAGACAAAATAATGATATTTTGTAAAATAGGAAGTGTAGCTAGGGTTGGTCCTGATTGTGTCTCTGAGGTTTAGAGTGTGGCCTTTACCTTGTTTCTAAGGTCCTTGGTGGGATCCTTCACTTCTTCTTTGCACCACACCTAAAAGAAAAGATTTAGAGATCTGGCTACTCCTGAAGATGGCCACACATTAACAGGGAACAAAGAAATGGGCTAATGTATTCCTTTTTGGGACTCAGTCTTCACTAAAAAGAAGGAGCAAGTGGAAGGGCATAATTGAAGCTAACAATTGGCAGAAAGGTAGTTAGGGAATACTTATTTAATTTGAATGAAGAATGTCATTCAGGAAAAGGTCATGACCTGTTCTCAGAGGGCAGGATATGAAATAATTTAAGAATCAAGGAGTCAGATTCCAGTTGAATGTTAGGAGCATTTTTAATAGTAAGGGAATTCAGCAGTGAAAGCAGATACTCATAGTTCAGGGGCTATGTGGATACTTTATTTAAATTCTTAAATGGTTGGACATAATGAAATCTACTTTGCGCTAGTAACATGATCTAGAATGTTTGGTGGCCCACATTTGGCTAGGAGGAAAGGACCAGCTTTTATTTTATTTTTTTAATTTATATGCCCCCGCTTCTCATTGTGAAACAACTCTGGGTGGCTTACAACATCAAACATCCCAAACTACAAACATAAAAACATTAAATATTAAAATATGAATATTGGTGGCTATATATTTTCTTTATATCATACAAAAATAAAAAGATTGGCATACCCTTGGAATGACGCCAGGACTCATTGCTATTATCTTCTTTGTTCTTAGTATGACCGCCTGGCCATGCCAGGTTCAGATGACCAAGAGATGGGCTCATTCTAAGAAAAAGGAAAATATCAGTAGTCCGATCATAAACAAGTTCCTTTTTAATGCTATGTAGAATGAACATTGGAATTGGGTGGCCAATAAATACTGTGACAACAACAACCAATCCTAGAGCCCACTGTCATCTACAAGGCAAGGTGCTTCTTCATTTCCAGTGAGCTTTTGGTTACTCCCTGGAAAGAGGCAATCATTTTGTGCAGTGCTGCCCCCCTTTATGAAACATTGTCCTCCACCCCTGACATTAGGTCAGTTCCATCCCTTTTGATGTTCCGGAATTCCCTCAAAATCTGGTTGTACCATAAGGCCTAGATTTCCAGAGAACCAGAGATTTGTTTAGATGGCTCCACTATTGAGGCGGATGTATTCATTCTGCCTTTTCTTGGGGTTTGAATAGATTTTAGTTTTAATAATACTTATTTTTAATGTTGATTTTTATTTTTTAAATGCCTTTTTCACATATGCATTATTTTAATTGATTATTATTGAATTATTTGTAATAATAATGAAGGATAAAAGTAAATAAAATTATTGTACACCATCCAGAGTCACTTTTTATAAGATGGGCGGCTATATAAATGATTCCTGAAAATTTTAGGACCACATCCAGGCTACCATGAATATGATTTATTGCAATTAGGCTAAGGCAGTGGTGGAATTCAAATTTTTTTACTACTGGTTCTGTGGGCGTGGCTTGGTAGACATGGTGTGGCTTGGTGAGTGTGGCTTGGTGGCGTGGCAGGGGAAGGATACTGCAAAATCCCCATTTCCTCCCCACTCCTGAGGGAAGGATATTTCAAAATCTCCATTCCCACCCCACTCTGGGGCCAGCAAGAGGTGATATTTGCCAGTTCTCCGAACTACTCAAAATTTCCACAGTTGGTTCTCCAGAACCTGTCAGAACCTGCTGAATAGCACCCCTGGGCTAAGGGCCTCAGCCAATCAAAGTAGCATGGATAACCTACCATACTGCACCATACTGCCTACCCATATATTTATTCTGTCAAATAACAATTAAGGTGGATCACACAATCAGACAGATGTTTAGACTGGATTTGATATCCACCTTTCGAGTCCTTTCCGAGGATGATTATTATCTTTTCACAACAATGTGAAGCCACAGCTGCCAGTTCCTTTGCCTTCATTGGCCTTCATACGCATTGCATTCTTCCCAAGAACCTAGAATATCGCAATGTATGGTGTAATATATGTGCAGATCCAAACAGTGTGGCCCTTTTGCAATTGGCAAGTGGAAATTTTATCAATGTGCAAATTTTCTTAGTACCACCCAAGATTTTTTGCTATGGAACCCATAACAGTTGGGATCACCAAGGCCAGTTTATGCCGTGATGATTTGTGATCGTCTCAATTCCTTGTCTTCTATTCTACTGTCCTCTGTTATTGCCACATCAATTATCCACACTTTCTTCCTCTTTTTCTTCTTTATTAAATAATGCATTTATGAAGATTGTAGAGATATTAGTACTACATAGTAATAACATTTCTTCCACCTGAAAATTGGGCAGACTCAAACCTGGCCATGCTTTGCTATAATATAAGAAAGAGTTCCAATATATTATCTGTGAAACAGAATGACACCTGAAGTGATCTCTGCTGTGCATACAGGTCAAACATTTTCTACACTGAGGAAATGTAGACAAAGCTTTCTTGTAGACAAAGCCCAGCGTGAAACTCAGCCACACTCCTGGGTAGCTGAACAACAGAGAACACTAGGCACGGCAAGCCTACAACACACACACATAACATTATCTCCCACAGATATGCTCGTGATCATTTTCACTAGGCAGGCAACCCCTCACTGCAAAATGTTGATTCAGGCACAATATCTGGATTCATCCGTGCACTGCAGCTATTGTCAAGACCTTTCCAGAAATTCCAAATAAATGTTCCAAATAACTACAATGGGATTTTCTCTCCCTGAGGCAGAAGAAGGAGAAGGAGAGGAAGAGGAAGAGGGAGGAGGAGGAGGAGGAGGAGGAGGAGGAGGAGGAGGAGGAGGAGGAGGAGGAGGAGGAGAAGAAGGAGAAGGAGAAGGAGAAGGAGAAGGAGAAGGAGAAGAAGAGCGAACAGACGATGCAGAATTTGGGTGATGTGGGTCTCAGCTCCCTCAGGACTCTGGTTGTTGAGCCCTTTGCCAATTTTTCAACTCACCAAAGAACCTTCTGAGATGGTTTGTTGTTAAAAAAAAAAAAAGGAGTCCCTGCGGATTTTACTCCGCTAGTCATTGCTGACTATAGGGGGCAGTGCTCCTCTCAATTGAGCCAGCGCTGTCCAAAGACACTTCCTTGGTCATGTGGCCAGCATGACATTTGTTGTGGAAACAGTTAATTCAGAGCAAAATACTTTTGGAAGAGACATTAGAAGGGACATAAGTAAGGCAAGAAAGTAGAGAAAGATTCTGTGTAAAAATCTTACATAGTATATTAGCAAAGAAGTAGGAGGGATGGTTCCTTTATAAAATAAAATATGCTAGGTTTCATCCTCATGTGTTTCTCCATGTACCTTTTGATATGTGTGGCATATGGCCATATATATGCTTGCATGGATAGTGAGTGAGGTAAAAAGACATAGAAGATCTCATTCATCAATGGTAGAAAGGGAAATATAACTGCTACATTCTTAGGATCACTTGCATTCATACATTCCATTGGAACCTAATGGTCAACTTTTTTACACAGTTATTTTAAAATATCTATCTTTTGGCTTCTGGAGGGGAAGCATCTTAATGTTCTGACCCAGCCTGAACAGAAGCAAGAAACAGACTCTTAGTCACGAAAAACCCCTCTTTATTTACCTCTGGTGAATTAATGGCATTCACCCACCGAAAAGTCCAAGCAAGAGTCCTGCAAGGAGTTAAGTACAGCAACAGACCTTATCAGTTCCTTGCGATAATTGCAAGGCCATGAGCTCCCAGCCAGAAAGCTGCAAATTAAGTTCTGACATGCAGTCTTTGATTCATGAAACACAATGAGCAAAATCTTCAGAAATATGAAGTATTTCTTCTATGACAACCACTCCCCTTTCCTTCTATCTATTCCCCAGCCAGGAAGCGGTCATTTAACATCCAAGTGTGCTTTGCTTCCCAAGTCAACTCCTTGTCCTCTGTTGTTCACCTCTCCTAACTGGTCTGCACATATATGTATCTGGAACAGGCCCCCGCTGTTCTTCCTCTTCACTTATCTCAGCTTCCAAAGGCAGCTGCTTCTCCAGTGGCTGGGAAATGTCAGACGGCCCTGGCTCTATCTCTGTGTCCAATGCAGAACATCCATCAGAGTCTTTCCCAGACTCCAGAACTGGCCCAAGCTCCTCCCCAACCTCCTCATTGTCTGAGTCTGCTGCCAGCTCCACTGGCAGCTGGCAGGCCACAACATTTAATGTATGGAATAATCTAATTCTCATGGGGGTCCCAGCACTACTGTCTGATCTCCACTGGAGGGTATGCCTGAATCATGAAAGTTGCAAAATATGCAGAATCTAATATAGGTAGTCCTTGGCTTACAATCACAATTGAGCCCAAAATTTCCATTGCTAAACAAGATAGTTGTTAAGTGAATTTTGCCCCGTTTTATTATCTTTCTTGCCACAGTTGTTTAATGAATCACTGTGAATCACTGTTAACAGAAATTCACTGTTAAGTGAATTTGGCTTCCCATTGACTTTGCTTGTCAGAAGGATGCAAAAGATGATCGCACAACCTCAGGATGCTGCAACCATCATAAATATATGCCAGTTGTACCAAGCGTCTGAATTTTGATCATGTGGCCATGGGTTATGCAGCAATGGTCATAAATGTGAAAACGGTCATAAGTCATTTTTTTTCTGTGCTGTTGTAACTTCAAATAGTCACTAAACGAAAGGTTGTCAGTCAAGAACTACCTGTGGTGTCATTGGGAATACTACATGAGAAAAAAGTGACACAGCAAACGGTTCTATGAACAAACTCTTGCACTGCTCACAATTCTGGAGGCATCCTCTTCAAAAGAGCAGTTTCTTTGGATTTTAAAATCAAAGAGGCAGGAAATCCAGTGTTCTTAGCTCATAAATCCCAATCAATGTGTCAAACAACCATCTTTCCTTTTTCAGACCTCCCAAATTTAAGACTAAGTTCACCTCCTCCCAACTTGTGAGATCTTGTGGGAGGTCCAGGTATCATAAGAGAAGCGAAAGACTTGTGGCAACTAGTGGAAGAATACACTGGGAAAAAAATCAATGAAGAGGGTTACTTTGACTAACTGGTTGTGTATGTCAGCTTGTTGGAGTGTTCATTGGAAAATCACACAAGAAATCTCCCTTCAAGGGTAATTGCTTACTCACACACATACCCACACATTATATGTTAAATACATAAGTCTGGACAATTCTCCTCTAATTGCTCTCCCCAAAGAAAACCCCAAAAGATCCTGGAGCCAGACAGAGTTAACATAATATTATTCAGTACAAAACAAAAATCTGAAGCACCATATAACAAATTCACAAACAAGGCTTATTTTCTTTGGGATTTCCTAATGTCTGGGGGTGGGGTGGGGGGGAAAGGCTGCTTTTAACAGGCTCCTTCTGGAAGACCAACATTTTCTGGGCCTTCTGATGCAGAGGAGAGGCTGTTCTGTGATTCTCTTTGGTGTCAAATGAGAAGACCACTGTATTTGCAAATGAAGAAATTTGAGCAGGGAGATGGAAAACAAACCAGTAATAATTGCATTCAAGTTCACTAATCATCATCCTATATAGGTAGCCCTTGACTTACAGCCATTTGTTTAGTGACTCTTCAAAGACAACAGCATTCCCATGTTCTTGTGATCGAAATTCAGGCACTAGGCAAATATATATGATGGTTGCAGCATCCCAGGGTCATATGATCACCATTTGCGACATTCCCCTCCAGCTTCTGACAAGCGAAGCCAATGGGGTTAAACCAGGTTAAGGTTTAATGATTCCATGGTTCACTTAACTGCAGTGATTCACTTATTAGCAAAAAAAGGTCATAGGTCATAAATTCAGACACAACTCATTTAACAACCGCCTTGCTTAGCAACAGACTTGTGGTCGTAACTCAAAGATTACCTGTGGCTCTCCACTATCACCAGATCCCTTAACTGGTGTTCAAGTGGTTTGCATTTTACATTGCCCAAATGGAAGAGAGGGCTGGTGGGAGCAGAATAAGAGAGCCTGTGCTTGGCTATCTTCAAACAAGGCATGCATAATATACTAGGTTGCCACTTAGCATGCCTGGCATCTTTATTGACATGAAGATTTATCTGTGCCATGTCCAAAAATAAGTCTCTGACTACTCGCTCGCTTGCTTGCTGATACTGCGGTTGAATTCATTACACCCGTACTTCTAGAAGCTTCGTCAAATGGGCCGGCTAGTCATGGGAGAATTTTGAAAATGATGCTCTCTTTTAGACCTTACCCAGTGGTAATATATATACTGAGCTTCAATCTCAACCATTATCGCACACCGTCTCTCTCCCCCCCCCACACACACACCTTTTATAATAATCCATTAAATGCTTTCAACTATGGAGAAAGAATGGCAACCTGTAGATCTGAATGGTGCCCAGATGACCTATAAAATACATACTGCTTTGCTGCCTGAGTTGTTACAGCTCTCATCTCTAATGGATGGTATTGTTATTTTACCATCTAGACAACCACACACATCAATTATGTATCTTTCTATGCTGTGATTCTTTTTCCCCCCTAAATATCATTTTTTTTAAAAAAAACAAGGGAGATAAGGTTTCAGTTCTGAATTCTGCTTTTAACAGAATAAGAGTAACAGAGTTGGAAGGGACCTTGGAGGTCTTGTAGTCCAACCCCCTGCTCAAGCAGGAAACCCTATACCATTTCAGACAAATGGTTGTCCAACCTCTTCATAAAAACCTCAGGTGTTGAAGCACCCATCCTTAAGAATGAAGGATTCTTAATTCTTGCCAAACATGTAGAATTCTTTAATTCTACATGTTTGGGGAACAGCATTTGAGTCTTGTATATAAGAAGGATTTGTTATTTCGTGGCAAATTCTAGACCATGATAAATTTTTCGATCTCTAAGAAGAAGAAGCCATCCCTTCCAAGTCTCACTTGGCTGAAGGTGCCATATGGACTGGGTGTCACTTTTTTTTTGCATTTGTATGGTTTAATGGGGTAAAGGAAGTTTATAATACTTATCAAACTAAGTTTGGGATTACAATCGTGTTATGTACTGTGATTTCTTCAAAATCATGGCCTATAGCAGAGGTGTCAAACCTGCGTCGTCGTGTGGTAATTACATGACATATCACAAGTTTTTTTCCCTTCACTAAAATGGGGGTGGGCATGGCCAGCGTGTGATGCATCCGGCCCACGGGCTGCGAGTTGACCTAGTTTGATCTGGCCTACAGGGTGAGGATCCTACAACCTGGAGCAAACACAGTTCCTCTCAGTTATTTATAATGCAGTCTCCCGACCATTTTTCTCTTATATTTCCACAATAGCCTGGGGAAAATAAGACTATTTTGAAGAATCAATCAAATGGAAAAGACGGACTGGTGTCATAATTACATTTTGGTAAATATTTTTTGACATGAATTTTTGAAATAAAATATTGTATACTGTTTAAATAATAGTAAAATATTAAATCCACCAGAATGAACTATTTCCCTGATACTGAGGCCTGGTTTATGCATCTTCCTCTATTATAGAGGTATATGTTTTTATATGTATTCTGTAGCATTCTTTCTTTATGAAAATTTATCCTTTCTTCATGTCCTCAGTGCAATCCTTCAATATGTTTTTCTAATGTGTTATTTTTTTCAGATCTTTTTAAAATGTAAATACCCCTAACATACCCTTAAAAATAATACAAGAACTCCCAACATGTAGGATTATTCTAATCTACCATTCAAAAATACAATCTGGGGGTGCACGGTGCATCTTAGTCCAAAGGATGGATGCTAATCCATTCTTTCCAGTACTACTCCTTGTGCTTGGAAACAGTTATTTTATCAGATTGAGTAATTCAACATCAAAATAGGAGTTTTGGGCTCTGTTTTGTCACCTGAGACATGCCCTATAGTTCTTATAAACCTTAATAATAAAATGTAACTAGAACAAATATCAGAATAGAAGTTCTCTCTTCTAGTAAAATGCCAGGATCTATACACTTACCAGAATCCCTGATCTTATAGCTTTTTGCAGCAAAAATATCAGATTCTATCTCTGTGATACTTTAAAGCAGAATTTCTTAATCTTGGCAACTTGAAGATGTGTGGACTTCAATTCCCAGAATTCCTCTGCCAGCAAGTAAACTGGCTGGAGAATTCTGGGAGTTGAAGTCCATACAACTTCAAATTGCCAAGATTGAAAAACATTGCTTTAAAGACTAACCAACAAGTTAGTATAAAAGAAAGAGAAAGAGAGAGAGAGAGAGAGAATACCAATGCAATATTCATGTCAAACCTACAGTAAATACTATTTTGTTAATCATTACAATCTGTCTCTCTTTGCTCTTTAAATGCATCTGTGTTTAATATTACACCCTCCTTCTCCCACTCACAGATTTGTTTAGTAGTTTTAGTTTCATGGCTATGATCCACAAAAACCTGTGTAGTAATAGATATCTTAGCCTATAAGGTGTTACATATCCCTTTGACATCCATTAAAATAGCTAATTATTTTCAAATTTCTTTTGACTGAAGAGAAGTTGCAGCCAAATGTAGCCACCAAAATCCCTATACAGTATATTCATGCAGATGAATAAGAAGGCAATTTTAGCTCATTTTTTTAAAATTTTGAGACCAAATTACCAATGAAAATTAGCAAGTATATGCTCTGCTACATTTAACACATAATTTCCCACAAATTATTTTCTGAATTCCCTAATCCCTAAAGCATCATCCCTATTGTTACAAATTAATTAAATGGGAAAGGCCTAACCTAAACTACAGCCATCCAGAATCCACTCAAGTCTGGCAGACAACACATACGAATGAATGAATGAATGAATGAATGAATGAATGAATGAATGAATGAATGAATTTTGCTGGTTTCTATGAAATAAAACTGAGATGTAGAAGAGACACATGGAAATTAAAAAGTAGTGGATGCTGAACTCTTTAGTTTCAAGCCTGGGAATTCATGCCACCTACTTGAAAAGTCAAGCTTAATGAACAATAAAACTAATAAATTGAGATCACAGCAGGCTATAGTGAATCAGTCACTCATAATATAGGAAAATGTTTGTTTTGATCTGCTTTATTTTTTTAAAAAAAAAAATCTTATAAGCAAGTCTATAATATATATGCAAATGCTATTCCTATAGATATAATTTCATAAAACAAAAGTCTTCTCTCTCTTTAGCAGTGAAATTCAAGTGGCAAGTGTGACAAGCTAAGAAAAATAAACGCAGTTAACTTCAGCCATCCCAAGCTCATCTGAAAGCTTATGTCAGTTTCTAAATAAGCTTTTCAATTTTTTTTCTGCTGATCTTTGTTGATTTATAGCATGAATAAACATGGAACATTGCACCTTATACAGTATATTCTCAACCCACCTCTGCACACACATACACATACACACACACACACACACACACACACAAAATAATAAAACAGAGTAGATAACATCAAGCTTGATAGAGGCTGCGACTTATTATAGCAATGAAGTGCCATGTTAAACAACTCATTGGCACAGTGGCAGTAAGCTCAGGAAAGGCACTCTAAATAATTTGGTTCCATCTAAGAAAGGAGGCTTCCAAAATATATTCAACTCGATAATAAACTATAATTGGATGCAATTTGCTCTAACCAACTGCTTCACCCAGGTGGAAACATTTTTTTTTTTGTTCCAATTGCACCACTGAGCAGAGCAAAGGGGAATGTGTGAGTCTTCTTCACATGTGTATTCACATCCAATTTTCCAAAGGATGTGTGGGAGTTAAAAGCAAACTCCAATTTCCTTTAGAAGAGGTGAAGAATGGAGATGCGGAGTTTCTTTGCAAACATCATCCATTCATTTACAAATGTGCAGATGGTGCAAGCCCCATACATCTGCAGCAGTGAGAGAGTTACAAGGAATGTTGGGAAAGGAACCGGAGGAGTGAAATGGTAAAGTAAGAGACCTGAAAGAGGGATACATTTTCTTCAGAAGCAAACTTCAAGGTGGTTACCCACTAGAACCTACAGCAAATTATTGTTTGTTTTTTTAATGGTAAGCAGATAATTAGCAGTTACAGCGTAGGACAAATTAACACTAGAAGAGCCCTGCTAGTCTAATATTCTATTTGGTTTAAGTTGTTGATGAATCACACAGGCAAGAAAGCCTGCAAGCAAATTAACTCTTGTGTCTCCCATCCTTACCTTTGCTCTTCAGAATTGAACCTCGTAAATGAAACCTCGATAGCTTTTATCTTCAGTGACCTGCTTAATGCTCCTGAATCAATCCTTTGAGGGCAACTGCCAATAAAAAGTCAGGCTCATATTCAACTAAGAACATATAGATGTAAGAATCCAATCTTTACAAGCCCGGTATCCTGTTTCCAAAAAGTAATCCCACAAGAAGAACAAACACACTTCTAAATATCAGGTTTGAAAACTGGTGTGGAAAGCTTGGAGCCTTTGATTACATGTTGCTCTTAGCCTAAATTCATGGCATAAGCAACCAGATCCATATGGGAAGGATTCAAGTAGACTACTTTATTGCCTACTGCCTATAATACAAGAATCCATCCAAACTGTCTGTCTTCTTTTAGGAACAAACAGATAAAGTTCCATGGAGCTTGTGGGGGTGGGGGGGAGGGGTCAGTGTTAAGTCTCATGCAGCTGTGCAATGGCAGGAGGCTAACTGTCCACTTGATCCCTCCTTTGCCTGGCTAGGAGTTTCCCAACAGTTCAGAGGTTCTCCGAGTTGATCCATTCAAATCTGAAACAAATAAGCAATTCCTTCCTGGCAGTCTGCTATTGAGGGGGAGGAGGAGTGTCAAAGCGGAAAATAAAAAAATGAGTGACCTCTCTCACTTGGACCATTGGCTGCACTGTCTACTCAACCAATGGCATCCAGTCCTCAGCAGAAAGGATAGATCAGTTGTCGCATTTTCTTGAGATAAAGTAGTCCTTATTACTGGTCCCTGCTCTGCCCCCTTAGAGCCAGGGGCAGATTTGGGACTGCCATATAGGTAGCCCTCGACTTACAACAGGTCACTGAGTGACCGTTCAAAGTTACAACCACACTGAAAAAGGTGACCATTTTTCACACTTACAACCTTCGCAGTATCCCCATTGTCACGTGATCAAAATTCAGATGCTTTTCAACTGGCATGTATTTATGACAGTTGCAGGGTCCCAGGGTCATGTGGTCACCCTTTTGTAATTTCGGACAAGCAGAGTCAATGGGGAAGCCAGATTCACTTAACAACCATGTTACTAACTTAACTGCAGTGATTCACTTAACAACTGTGGCAAGAAAGGTCGTAATATAGAGCAAAACTCACTTAACAAATGTCTCACTTAGCAACAGAAATACTGAGCTCAACTGTGGTCTTAAGTCAAGGACTACCTGTAGTTGTTTCTCAATTGTTGAAACATAACTGGGTCATTCCAAGATGACTATGCAATGCCATCCACGACAGGGTCTATGACCACTCGCCACTGTCAACTTGCCACGGGCAACTCGTTGCAGCTAACTCACCACGGGACAACTCACCACGGTCCCACTCGCCACAGGACAAGAGTTACACTAATATCAAAGAAATAGTGGAATGGAAACATTAAAGAAATTAAAATTTATTATTATTAATTAATTCAAGAAAGGATGCCAAAGAGGGACAAAATGAAATGTGAATGACAAAAATTAAAATATTTTTTAAATTATTTTAAATAATTAAATTGAATTGTTGAATTATCCTGCAGAGAGTTGTCCCGTGGCAAGCTGGTCATGTCAAGTTGTCCCTCAATGGATTAGCCAGGGCGAATTGGTTGTGGTGAGTTGACTGTGGCAAGTTGGTCACAGCAAGTCGGCTGCGGCGAGTTGTCCCATTCTGTCAATGGCAATATTGGTAAACAGATCAGAGTCATGTCTCTATCTACACAGGTTCAAGTAAAGAAATCGTGGCAGTTGGAGTAGGAGGATTAATAGAGAGACATACCTCAAAGGAGTTCAGGAAGGATTTCTTCCTGAAATTGAAGATCCATCTGTCAACCCTGAAGTGAGCCTGGCTGAAACCATCTTGGAGGCTCCAGGGTTGCCACACAGCAGTGGGAGAGGGAAAATAGTTAGATGGGGTTTTGTAGCTAAAACAATAAAGTTTTCCTGTGGGAACCAAGAACATTTGCACAGGTGGCTGGCCAGAGGAGGAGCCAGTAACCCAGCAACCAGCCAGCACCTCGATTGGACAGCATGACCAGTGACTTGGGGGTGGGGGGTGGGGGAAGGGAAAACTTTTACTTTTAATTAGGTGAAAGCCATGGGAAACCTCAGAGTCAGCTTTCACCAGTTTGTGCCAATATGATGTATCCAATAAATGGTCCTTTGAGGAACTTGAGTCCCTCAGAGTTTGTTTTCTATGGGCACGTTCCTTGGATCCATTACTTGGATCCATTCTTGCTTCGGAGCTACTAAGGTGTTTGTTTGTTGGTTTTTTGTTTGGCCTTCTACATCCAGTTCAGGCCCGTCATCTCCTACAGAACAGCTGAGAAACCAGTGTATTTTCTTGAGACACCATCTGTTTTCTAAAAGCATTTGTCAAAGCCTCTTTGACATAGAAGCTGAGATCCTGCAAAAAATCCTTAGAAATTTACATAAATATAATCTTTAGATTGCCAAAGTGTCTCACTAGGGAGCAGACTGTGCTAAATAACACCCATGGATAATGCTGGCAAAAATGTCTCCAAAATGATTGAGTATCTGACCTGGACATTTAGCTGCACCAGCCAAACTGTCATCACCAAGGAAGTGATGGAGATCATCTCCAGTTCTGTAGCTCTGCACTAAAGGCTAAGCTGAACGTGAGCGTTGTCCAAACTCAACAGATTAAAAAAACATGTCTCTCCTTTCTCAAGAGACTCAGCATTAGTCTGTCAGTCTGTGAAAAATGTCAGCCCCAGAATCCTGTCTGTAAATTGTATTACCATGAAGTCCAAAGGGACAACCAAACTGCCAGGATGACGTATTACTTAAAGGGTTCAACTTGGAGAGAAAACCACTCTCGGCCCATCTATCTCACAGGGCTCCTCTTGTGAGAATAACATTGGAGACAGGACTGCTAGGGGATATGAACTCTGCACTCCAGTAAGATATAAATATAATAAAAGGGTTCAGAACTCAACTCTTAAATTTAGTACTTAAAGTTTTGGTGATCAGAGCTGAGGGAATGACGTATTATTCACTATATTTTGCTTCCTGCTTACAATTCCTCATATATTCAAAAATATTTATTTGTATATTTATTAATTTATTTATAGCCCACCTTTATTATTTTTATTAATAACTCAAAATAGTGAACAGATCAAATGTGCTTTCCTTTTTCTTCGCAACAACAACAACAACTTTGTAAGATGGATTGAGCTGAGAGAAAATGACTGGCCCTAAGTCACCCAGCCGGCTTTCATACTAAGGTGGGACTAGAACTCATAGTCTTCCAATTTCTAGCCTGGTGCCTTAACCATTAGACAAAATTGGCTCTCAAGGGAAGAATCAGGGATGTTATCTTCCCTCCTCTTCCTTCTCTTCCTACTACAAAAAAATTCTAACGGACAAACGTACCTGCTATCTCTTCAAAGAAAAACTACTCAGAATTTAGCCATATATGCCTCTTCTCCAATCCTTAAAATAACCGTGTAGGACCTAATCCAGGGGTGAAATCCAGCAGGTTCTGACAGGTTCTGGAGAACTGGTAGCGGAAATTTTGAGCAGTTCAGAGAACCGGCAGCGGAAATTTTGAGTAGTTCGGACAACCGGCAAATACCACCTCTGGCTGGTCCCAGAGTGGGATAGGAATGGAGATTTTGCAATATCTTTCCCCCGGAGTGGGGAGAAATGGGGATTTTGCAGTATCCTTCCCCTGGAGTGGGAGGGGATGGGGATTTTGCAGTATCCTTCCCCTGCTGTGCCCACCAAGCCATGCCCACAGAACCGGTAGTAAAAAAAATTGGATTTCACCACTGACCTAATCCCAAATGTGTATACAAGTTACACTTAAAATTGCTTCTTTGATAATACGCCTTAGTTATTTCTTTATCAATTCAGAAGAGAAATAATAATTCATGACTTGCTGACTGGCTAGATAAACAGTCGAACAATTACAGCATATAACAAAGGCTCGTAGCAACCTACTCATTTCCAACCTCTTTTTTCAGTAATTTAAGCTGTTTTGAAGTAGCTTCTATATCATGTGATATATCTCCACAGACTCACAAATAGTCTTTCCATCACTTTTTTTTTTTAGTTTCTTTTTAAATAATAACATTGTATGAATGATGGCAGCGTGCAAGAGAGACTTTCCTACAAGGCTTTTATTTCTCTTGCAAATTTGCAAAGAAATGAAGGTTGCGAACTTTTTAAGGTTAAACCAGTTTGGGTGGCAAAATTAAGCAGATGTATAGCTCTCTCCCATGGAAACCAATGGCCCTTGGAAATGATTAACTTTGGTTCACAGTAAAGGGCATAACTAAACCAAAGAGCATATTAAAAGCCTACTGGTTTTATATCAATTTAACAGACATGATTCTCTTTTCAGGATCTTAGGAACACTTTATGTTCGTGCTGAGAATTCTTTTCTAGACTTCCTTGCCTCCTGAAATGCATGTATCTTTTGAACCAGGTTAAAATTTGATCTTGTCTGCCACATGTTTCTAGCCGCAGGTTGTAAGGTTTCGTTTTCAGGACTAGCAGCCATTTATAGAGCTTTTCTCCATGAATTTACCATTTAAAACCACTTTTACCCAATGCCCAATGGACAGCCTTTTTTATACATCAACTTTGAAAGAAATGTAAAGAAATGTAAAATAAAAAATATTTTATATAGAATAAAAATATTTTTAAAAAAATAATACGTAAAAATACAAAATATATAAAAAATAAAAACATGTCAAAACAATTGAATCCACATTAGGATATAGTCCCAAAAGTGCTTTTTTCAAGAGGCAACTTTCAAGAGGGACTTTCTGTTTTTTCTTTGAAGAGGTTTCGCTTCTCATTTAAGAAGCTTCTCGAATGAGAAGCGAAACCTTTGAAAAAGCACCTTTGGGACAATGATGACCTGGATGACCGAGAATCTCCACAGATACTGGTAGGCTATAGTGCTTTACTCAGTCTTGCTGCTCTCCACAGTTCCTCTGATATGGCCAGAAAGATGTATTGCAGCTCATCAATCCAGAGACACATATTGATTTAGGGAGCCAATAAATTCCTGGCCAGCCTTAGGTTGGTTAAGCTGGGCAACATCTTTGATATAACAGGTGTTCTCCACTGCAGACATACAATCTGTTGTTGGAAAGCTACATGTGAAGTTTCAAAGGTAGCTTTTTATATCCCCTGTGGAATTTTAGCAGCATTGACCTATCCCGCTGCCCCCTCACCTGCCCTCTTCCTCATTTCCTGCTTTGGCCTACTGTTGTTGCTTCTCTGTACTGTCTCCCATCTCCAACATTTCAACAGGGAGTCAGTCGGATCTAGTGATTAAGGCACCAGGCTAGAAACCAAGAGATCCTGAGTTCTAATCCTGCCTTAGGCATGAAAGCTGGCTGGGTGACTTTGGGCCAGTCACTTTCTCTCAGCCCAATTTCCTTCTGTCACTGATGTTGTCATCTATTTCAGTATTGAAACATCTGCAAAGTCAACAGAGAGCCTGGTAGTAAACTTGTGGTCACATGAAGCCTCACTTAACAACCACATCAATTAACAACAAAATTGTGGGTCCCAATTATGGTCATTAAGGGAGGATTATCTGTATATCCTATATATACTTAATAAAAATAGCCAATGACATCCTGTGGAGTTGATTTCATGGTCCATTCTACCTAATGGGGCTGCCAGTAGCCTGTGGAATAAGCAGCCTGAGGAATGAAAACAGTAATATACACGGCCACACAAAATCCCTTGTCAGCAGAAACAGTGGGAAATCTGCAAATCTGGTGGCAGAACCAGCAACACATAACGGACAGCATTCTCAATATAAATAGATGTTCTGGGCAGCAAAGAGATTTCAAAAGACTGCCAACCCATGTCTATAAGGTGCCAGTACAAGTCCTAATAACAGCTTTGGAAAGTGCCAATCAGGTGTAAGGTGGGCAGATGCCTCTGCAAAAGCCAGGTGTCCTGTCTCTCATGCCAACCAAAATGGTTATGGTAAAAAAAAAAAGACTGTGCTCACAGCATTCTATAGTATAACTTTACATTGCCTCAGCTATGAACTGAGGTGAAACAAAGGCATGAGGAAAGGAAGGAGTCCCTGTGGATTTTACTCCACTAGTCATTGCCGGCTCTAGGGGCATCACTCATCTCCATTTCAAGGCCATGAGCCAATGCTGTCTGAAGACGTTTCCCAATCATGTGGCCAGCGTGATGTCGCAGAGTGCTGTTTCCTCCCCACCAAAGTGGTACCTATTTATCTATTCATATTTGCACGCTTTTGAACTGTGAGGTGGGCAGAAGCTAAGCAAAGATAGGCATTTCCCGTCAGCAGAGGTGGGTTTCAGCAGGTTCTGATCAGTTCTGGAGAACCGGTAGCAGAAATTTTGAGTAGTTCGGAGAACCAGTGGTAAAAATTCTGACTGGCCCCGCCCCCATCTATTCTCTGCCTCCCAAGTCCCAGCTGATTGGGAGGAAATGGGGATTTTGCAGTAACCTTCCCTTGGAGTGGGGAGGGAATGGAGATTTTACAGTATCCTTCCCCTACCATGCCCACCAAACCACACACCCACCAGGCCATGCCATGCCCACCAAGCCACATCCACAGAACCGGTAATAAAAAAATTTGAAACTCACCACTACCCGTCACATGACGTTCGGGCCCCAAACCCAAGCTGTTGGTTTTCCAGTCAGGAAGCCCAGAGTCTTACTTGCTGAACCATCACATCACCAATGTCATGAAGGGGTCCTTTCAAGCAAGGGAGACTTTCAGTGCTGGTTTCAAAGATTGGCCCAAATTGGTTAAGCAATTCTGAAGTAAAAGAAACAGCCGTTTCAACTAAATCAGAGGGTCCTCTGCCAGAAATTTTGGTAGGATCTCCTGCAGTTTTAAAGTGCTACAACTCTAGACTAGAGCAGACTTTAATCCCACTGGCTCTGCTTGGGAGGCTAACTGGATACCAGCAGCAAAACTCGGGAATGTGTGAAATGTTGCACAAATTCTTGAACATTGCTTGCATATTGGGAGGTATCTAAAGCCATGCAGCACACAAGCACTCCAGATTCAGTGAAGGGGAAGGAAGAAAGCAAAGAGCCACTCTGTATCTACAGGATTTTGTTCTATCACATATGGAGTGTTTTTATTATTCAGTGCTTATAGAAAATTCTCTTCCTGGAACCCTTTGATTCCAATACTCCAATTTTTTTTAAAGTGGAATTTTCTATTTCCCCCCACAATTGCCAAGCTGCTGAGTTTTGTAGCCATCCTCCCAGAAGGCAGAAAAGAAATAAAAGTCAGATTCTATCACAGCTCTTCAGAAGCTGGGCTACAAAAGAAAACCTTAGGAGGTCTCGGTATTTAACCATATGTGAAATCAAATGAAAAAACCACTAGCATCAGCTATGAGCATACTGTGACAAGGTGGGGATGCACTATCGGATCAGACATCTCCTGGTGTTTCCTTGCAACGTTAAGGAAGTGGTTGCCACTGCTTTCTATCAACCAGAAGGAAGTCAACAGTCGTGGGATTCTCCAGTTATCTGGGATTCTTCAGGGCTCACCACATACAAGTACTAACCAAGGCTGACCCTACTTAGCTACTGAGATTTGCCAAGGTCAATTAGGTGATGCTGCCTGCTGAGCCTATTATACCAGCCAGAAAATGGAAACACAACATTCAACAGCTACCTGCTATAATCTATAAAAATAGCCCCACTAATGCCTGCAGGTTTCAAAAAGCAGACATAAATGGAGCTATTCACCAAGACTCCATTATACTCTTTCACAGGTAATGTGACTGATTCTTTTTATAAAATTTTCACTCGAGTTAGCAGCCGCTGTATGTTCAAAGGCAACTGGGAAATATTACAAGTCTCGAACTTTACTCATTGTTATTCTGGAAAAGGCAGGTTCTTCTTTTTTTTTTTTTGATGCAACTTTTCTTACAACAATGTGCACTAAGGAAAGCAGGAAGCTGCCTCAGTAGAGAGCTGTAAGATATACAGAGGTAGCAAGCTACAGTTAATTTGTTCTACAAATTTGTGAGTGGGTCCCCATCCTCATAAGATGCTTCAGATTTAATAACGCATGCTATGAACAGATGGCCAGAATATCAATGATCTGTTGTTTCATTAAAATGAACACTGGACTTTGAATGCGTAGCACAAGAGCAAAACAAAACCCATATGAGATACATCAGTCATCACATACACAAGAAGCTAACCTTGTTTGGATCTGTCTTGCTCATAGCCATATGTTTCTTCCCATTGTTTTGTTACAGGATGACATCAATCAAAAGGTGACAATTGATTTTCTGCATCAGACCAAGGTAGATCCAATGCAGTCATTTGCCTCCAGTAACAGAGTAGAGTCTCTTTGAGCTCACAACCAGAACATGGAAAGATTAGACATTATCTGACTTCTGTTCCTAGTCCTTAGCATACTTTCATACGGAGAATCTCTCTAGCAAGGGAGTTCCCAGGTTAGGATAGGAAAGTTCTAAATTCAATTCTCTTATCTCCAGATAGATTTTGGAAAATCTTTTGCTTGAAACACCAGTGTGAAAAATCCTAGGAGCTTCCATCCGTAGAAGATACCTTCCTATTTCTTTGTATCTTATACAGGTAGCCGTCAACTTACAACCATAATTGAGCCCAGAATTATGGTTGTGAGCCATTCTGGTTATTAAGTGGGCCATTACATGACCAACCTGATTTTGCAACATTTTTTTTTGCAGTAGTTGTTAAAGTGCATCCATGGTTGTTAAGGAAATGCCACAGCTATTAAGGAACCCAATGTCCACAATGGGGGATTGTTTGATTTTTTGCCAGAAAACAGGACTAAATGCCCAGTTTCCTGCAAAAAAAATAAATAATAAAATCATAAATCACAGTCTTATGTCCATGGGATGCTGCAAATAGCTATTAATGTGGGCTGGTTGCTAAATTGCTTGATCTCACAATTGCTAAAATGCAATTGTGAGATCATGGAGGAAGTGGCCATCAGAACTTTGAATCCAGATCACAAGTACCTTGTTTTGGGCCTGTCAAAACTATGACTACCTTGTAAAGCCCTTGACAATGATTAGATTAGGAAGTTTCTTTTTGAAGCTGATACGCCTGTTGAACAGAGCACGTTCTGATGAAGATGCTCAAATGTTGCTGAATATCTATAGAATGGACTTATTTTGGCTAAAACCAACTCCATCGTTGGCTGGTTATAGCTGTTTGCATGACCTGTTTGCCTCCATAATCCAATTTAGACTGCAGTGAAAACATAGCCATAGTTTTTGTTTTGTTTTACTTCTCTATGAATTAAAAGTACTTCTGGGTTGCTTCAATGAATTGAAGTGGCTTAGAAGAAAAACAAAACATACTAACAAAAACTTAATATTGCAGTACAAATTAACTATGGTTCAATGAATATTAATGCTGAGAAAGACACAATAAACAGTGCCATACACATTTTAAGAATACACCTATCGTATCCTTTACCACTGAATGCATACCAAATCATGCTATATTTTGGTTTTCAATATTTACAGTTTATATCTTGGGGTTTGCCAGTCATTCTATAAGCTTTTTTTTAAAAAAACACGATATACATGCTTTTTTAAAAAAGTAAATAAGTGTGGTGCTCTACAATTATAGATCTGTTCTTCCATAGTTTTTAAAAATACTTAAATATTTAGGGGAACGGTCTAGATGGGCACAGCTTTGTATTTTCCCACTGCAGATCTTGAATTGGCAACCATCTGCTCAGTGTTTGTGACAACCTAACCATGTCACATGTGTTTCCTTTTCCTAAATTCCCAAATCAGGTGAGGCACAGACATCTGAAGACACTTTCAGTTTAGAAGGTCTGAAAAAGAAACTAAATCTCCCCCTCGAATGAATAGGCATAATAATCATGGGGGAGGAATCTTTCTCCATGATATTGTTCTCCTGAACCATATTAAGACTTCTGGTTATTTATGAAGATTTGTCTCATGCCTTTCAGCCAAATGTGACTCAAGACATATTGCAATTTTAAAAGAAACAACATATTCTAAGCACTATACAGGAAAAGATTGCATAGGCTACAGCGCTCATGTAGTGATGAAGACTAATCGCAACTTGCTTAAGTACCCAACAGTAAAAAAAAAAAAAAATCTAATGTCATATAGTAGTTAGGGTCTTGAACTTGTTTCTTCATTTTGCATTGTGCTATTTTATTTCTATTCTGCTTTGCTATGTTGTGAGCTGCCCAGTCAGGCAGAACCTAAATTGATTGATTGATTGAATTAATGAATTAATGAATGACAAAAAAAACCCACCTTTTTTTGATGTGGTCTAGTTGTTTTCCCAATTTTTGCAGCCCAGATAGACTACAACCTGGATGACAGAAATCTTTTTATGCTCATTGGATTTTTCTCTTTTCTTTTCTTTTCTTTTCTTTTCTTTTTTCTTTTCTTTTCTTTTTTTCTGGCTAAGATTCAAATAACTCTTGCAGAATGAACTAGGAGTGTGATGTAGCTGGTACAGTGGTTGAACTGTGTATCTTAATAAATGTGATTATCTCAATGGTGAATTTTTATATATTTTATGGTTCTTTTAATATGCTTTTTATATTGTTCTTCTCTTGTTTTTAAATAGCTGTATTATTTTTGTTGTATTGTTCTGTTTGGCTGTTCGTAAGTCATCCAGAGTCATATATGCAAGATGGGCAACTGTATAAATTTGAATGATAAATAAATAAAATCATTTCGGTCGGCAAGTGATAATTTAGTCCATTATATTCACATTGAACAAAAATATTGGATATTTGTTGCCTTGCCACCCCGTTTCCCAGCTTCCCATCTTTTCCCATTGTTGCCTTCTCTCTCTCTCTCTCTCTCTCCATTCTTTCAATTTAAAATCTTTTAAAGAAAGATTTTTATTTTGTTTTATTATCGGGGCCTTTTTTTTTTTCCAGATTTCTCTCTGCAGATGTAGCAGGGTCTCCTGCTGCTTGAACTGACACTTCTGAAGGTAGCAGCCTTGGAGGGACCCAACGACGGCTGTTGCTTCCAGAAGTGTCAATTTGGTTCAGGCCGGGGATAGTGTCACAGCTGCAAAAGAAGAAAAGAGGCATTAAAAAAAAAAAAAGATAGAAAAAACAGTTGTTATACGATCGGACAGAAAGGAAGACTTTTCAAAGCATGGGTGAAGAGATGACAAAAGATGATCCAGCAAACAGGAGAAAAAGGCGACGGAAGAGGTGAAAAGGAATAGCAGGCAACAGTGCAAAGAAAGATGCAATAAATTATCAGTAGGATAAAATCTTCAGTAAAAATGGATACATCAAGAAACAGCAATCAGCTCTAATTACATTTGCCCCTCTTAAGATGCATCATAATAAAGACCTAGGCTTCAAGTTAGTTAAGGTGCAGGAAATGTATGCATGTGCCATCACAAAATATGTGACTTGAATATCTTCTGAGCTGCAGATATTATGCACTCTTATGCTGATGGGAACCAAATCCATGCGGTATTTAATATTATGGTGGGTCACACAATCAGCTGGAAGTTTGGACTGGGTTTGGTGTTTTTACTGAGCCCTTCCCAAGGAGCTGGGATAGCTAGATATTGTTTAATAATATTAACTAACACAGGATATAAGCTCTTCCAAGTAAAGTTGCCTTTTGCAATTGAAATAATAATTATTCATACTATTATTATTCAGTCTGGCCATGGCTGAACTCTCTGGGAAGCTACTATCTGTGCTTATCGTGAGACCTATATAGTCCTCCAATTAATATGACATACACCACATCATGCCTTATAATTGTCATTAATAGCTCAATTTCTTTGGAACGACTTAAACAGTAGAAAACTCTAGGAATGGATAGTTCATATTTTGTCTTGTTTAGTCAATTTGCAAACATCAGAAGCTATAAGTCATATGTCCTTTTTTGTGTGTGCCAGAACTCAGAGAAAATGTATTGCTTGAAATGCATCCAGGGGTCTACTCACACAGTGTTAAGAGCAATATAAAACTGGACCTCAACCTGTACAAAACCCACTCTCTACAATCAAACCCCATCCTACAACAGAAGAACACAGCTTAAAGATTTGCACTGAAGGTTCTGAAACTGACTGTACTCAACCAATGAAATAAAAAAAGTCAGATTAGTATTAAGAAATGATTTTCTACAGGATAAGCCTGGAGAAGAAAATAACAGAGGCATAAATAAAAATAAAATAAAAAGGCGACTATTTTTTCTTAAAGCTCTCATCAATTCCAGGCAAAATTCCATAAGTCACAGAGAGAGAAGGAGGGAGGGAGGGAGAGAAAGAGAGAGATAGAGAGAGAGAAAGGAAGGAAGGAAGAGAGAGAGAGAGAGAGTGCAGGAAATGCCCATTCAGAACATACAGATTAGATGCAGGATTGGATTAAGGCCAATTGATATATATCAAGTACATGATGGCGAACCTATGGCACATGTGCCAGAGGTGGCACGCAGTGCCCTCTCTGTGGCCATGTGAGCCGTTGCCCTGGTTCACCTCCACCGTGCATGCATGCACACCTTCCGCCGGCCAGATGGTCTTCAGCTCTTTGCCATGCATGCGTGAGTGGGAGTGTGGGGGGGCCACATGTGCATGCATGGGGCACAGGGCGTGTTCAGGGGCCTTGCGCGCATGTGCAGGGGTGGGGTGCATGTGCAGGGGGCGGGGCGCATGTGCAGGGACAGCACGCGCATTGCATTTTGGGGGTTCGGGCACGCACTTTGGGCACTCAGTAATAATAACTTTATTGTCATTGTACATGTATACACAGTATACCCATACAACGAAATCCACTTAACACCCAAAGACCAGGTCCAACACACATAACAATCCCCAAACACACTCCCACCCAGCACAATTCCCCACCCCTAAACCACCCAAACATCTACACAACAGACCAAGTAATACTGTCCAACAGCTCACTGATGGTGGCCCTTTAGATCATTGTTGAGTGCAATTATAGCTCTGGGATAAAAACTATTCAGAAAACGTGTGGTCCGTTGAGCCATAGCAATGGAATCACATTAAGATAGAGGCTCTTACCCACCAACAGGTGGTGACTGCACCAGCTATGGTTTCTAAATATCTTAAAAGATATAGTCCTACAAAGAGCACATTGCAGTGTTATATATAGGAGGTGACAAGGACATGAATGGACCAACTGCAATTGGTCTACTAGTCATAGTGCTGGGAATGGGACAATATGCCACAGCCAACTTGCTGCGGCCAACTCACTACGGCGAACTTGCCACGGCCAACTCACTGCGAGACAACTCACTGTGGGACAATTTAACAGTTCTATTTAACTATTTAAAATAAATAAAAATTATTTTAAGTTTTGCCATTCGCATTTCATTCTGTCCCTCTTTTTGCATCCTTTCTTTTATGATTCTGTTCCACCATTTCTTTGATATTAGTGTATCTTTGTCCTGCAGCAAATTGTCCTGTGGCGAGATGGCCGTGGCGAGTTGCCATGGCGAGTTGGCTGTGGTGAGTTGGCTGTGATGAGTTGGCTGTGACGAGTTGGCCTTGGCGAATTGGCTGTGGTGAATTGGCTGTGGCGAGTTGGCCGTGGCGATTTGGCTGTGGCAGGTTGATCATTGCAAGCTGGCTGTGGCGAATTGTCATAGACCCCATAGCGCTTCAAACAATAGACCTTTTGTAAAAACAAAAAAAGGTTCCTGAATATTTAACCGTATTCTTCCTTTAACTCTAGAGCTCGCATCGCTAATATTTTGAAATTTAGGGAGTTAATTGAAAGAAACAACTTTAGTTGTTCTGATAGATATACAAGCAAATAATGCTAATTAATGCACTACAGTGTTAAAAGGGTATAATTTTAAACTTTGAGGATATTTATTTTAAACACTTTGACATTTGTATCTGATTATAGCATATTCAAATCAATTCTACTTCCTGCAATTATGTGCAGGACCAGAGTGTAAAAGAGTAACTTTACATCAAATTGTAAGCGTCTAACCTCTTTTAAAAAATTATTTTTAACCCTTCTTTCTAATCATTGTCTAAATTCCTGCAAGTGAAAAGCATATTAAAAGGTGCTGGAAGTATATATAATTTGCTCTTAACTATGGAAAATTATGGTATCTAGCCTCCTAGTCTTTCTTTTAATAGATATAATAGGGAGTAGTTCAAAGAGCAATAAGTAAGGTGGAAGTATTTTACACTAAATGCTTGGTCAAGTTAAGGTACATTAAACTTGCTGAATGTGCTGGTTCAGAATGATAGTTATGAGCAACATCACAACCTGTTATTCACATGCTGAGAAGAGTGGAGTGGGCAGAGGAGAGGAGAGAAAAAATAGCAAATGCTTGTTTCAGGAGAATGAACCACAGAAGGCATTGTGCGAAATTAGTAAGTGAACCTGCAGGAGCAACAAGGAAATAAGACTTCTTAACATTACCATAGCCCTTGCATTGCAATGGAAAATTATACAAATATAAAAAGAAAGAGGAAAGACCTGGAAAGAGAAGAGAAGGATGTTTTTTCTTCAGTGTTCCTTATTTTTCTTTCAAATCAGAGCTGTACCTCTAAATCTTTTAAAGTATTAATACAGTTGCTTCACACTGGTGGTGTTGTGAGGGAAATAGGAGGCTTAGGTATGTTTGCTGCCCTGAGCTAGAAGATAGATAGATAGATAGATAGATAGATAGATAGATAGATAGATAGATAGATAGATAGATAGACAGACAGACAGACAGACAGACAGACAGTCAGACAGACATATGTGTATGTGTGTGTGTTTGTGTGTTTGTGTGTGTATAATATGTATGTATGTATGTATGTATTTGTGTATATATAAATGTGTGTGTGTGTATATATATTGTCAGATGTAAATGCCTTATTCTCCAATGTGTAAATAATGTATATATGGAACATCAGAGGTTAACTTATTCTTTGGACTTTAATGTATTCATAACTTACCACTCCCATTCCTAACTCCACCCCTTGTATATATAAGGAGCCACCCTCACCATTCTCTGCGCTTCTACCTTGAATATTCAGTGAATATAGAATGCCTATCATAATTAAAAAGAAATATATTTAAAGCTCTAACTCCTATTATCTTTATTGAGTCTGATCCTGAAAATATTGCAACAAGCTGGTAGCAGAGGATGGTTAATTGACTCAATAAGTAATTAAAAATGTCCAAGAAAGATAGGCCCAACACCAGGGCCTACAGCAAAGAAATAGAAACTGATCAAGAGATGATCAACGAATCCACCAATGCGATTTCGAGAGAATCCGAAGAATACACCACTGAAGAAGAAGAACTAATGAGTGAAAATAATGACCAGAAAGAAATCGAAATAGAAAATAACAAACTCAGGTCAGAGATATTAAAGATAATAAAAAGCCAAAAGAATGATGAAAGTCTCATCGCGGACCTCCAGGAGATGCTGAAGAACAGCGGAGCAGCGAGAGAGAAAAACGTCATTAAAGAAAAACCCAAAGATCAAAAAACCGTAAGTGAGATGACTACTGAGAAAATAGTTGTTAAAAAGAAAAGATGTGATCCCGCGCGAAATTTTGAATGGCAGCCATCTTGGTTTCAACGAACTTCAAAAGAGAATGGAGCAGAGCCAATCAAAACGCTCAGTTCAAAATTTCTGGCGCGAAAAACACTATCAGACGAAGAAAGTGAGAAAGAAGTCTCAAACTCTTCAGATGATCCAAAATCAGAAAGTGAAGACGATTTAACAAAATCTCAAGTAAAATCAGCAATGAAAACGCTCTTTGCTGCTTTTGGGCCAAGACTGAAAATTACCAAGACATCTACGAAGAAGCAAGAAATCAAACCGGCGACTCAAGACCTGCACGCTCCCATCCTGACTTCGAAAGCGACGACGCCCGAGCCCAGAGAGCCATGCCGATTTCGCCCTACACCACAGACAAGATCGAATACCAACGCACACAAAAGGAAGAAAAGAACCGTCGCCACCACCAGAACCCCAAAAACCGAGCCAGAGACCGACTCATCTGAGGAGGAGCGGATCGAGAGAGCTGAAAGAGAGAGAACCTTCCACGACGCCACCAAAGAAGAAATGAGCAACGCGCATGTGCGAAACTACGTAGACGACCCAGAAGGACTTGAACTGGCCAGAGAACCGCGCAGACTCATTGCAAGCATCCCAATGCCGTTCTGTAATTTCCTGCACTTGAGAGATCACGGACTGCCCCAGGTTGTAAGTAATGGACAGAATAATGTAGGTAACTTACCCAGTGACTTCCCAAAACTTAGAATTGATGGCATTAATTTACAAGAGTGGTATCAACAGCTTCAGGTTATTTTCATGAAAGAAAATTTACTATTCTTTATAACTAGCCCTCCAAGAAGACCTTGGACTTTAAAAATAGATTGTTTACATCATAGAGCATTTTTCATAATAATATCTAGCGTGTCTCCTGCAATGTATCATAGCATCAAACCAAACCTAACTGTATCAGAAATAATTCAATGCATGTTTAATCTATTTCACAGCGATAGCGTAGCTACAACCACAAGAATGTCTAAGGATTTCTTTTCCTCTAGAGTAAAACCAGGGGTTTCTATAAGTGAGCATTTGATAAATCTAAACAAAATAAGAGCTGAGCTACAATTGAGGGGGGAAGTGATTTCAGATCAAACAATGAAAAGTGTTATTATCAATTCACTTGATCCATCATGGGATAGCTTTATGTCACACTTAGATACCATTAATTTGGGATATTTATCCATAGAAAGTCTATCTAACAAATTGATAGCAGAAGACAATTCAAGAAAAAATCGATCCAGTAACCAAACAGACCACAAACCTTTTAGGAAAGTAGTCTTTCAAGATAAACATAATGAGGCCTTTAGATGCTACAATTGTGGATCCAGGGAACATAGTAGAAGAGACTGCCCCAAAGTCTCAAGAGAGAGACATAGACCAGAATATAGGAGCAAATATAATTACAGACAATCTTCCACAGATAGACACGAATATAGAAGTCCACCAAATTACAAAGAAGGTAGAAGGGGTAGAGAAAATTCAAAAGAGAGGAAATCTGGGTCACTGAATGGGCTAAATAAACAAGACAGCACCAGAACACAGCAGGATGAGAATAACAATTGGCTTATTGATTCTGGTGCAACAAATCACACCACCAACAACAAAAGTATATTATCTTCATTTATAGAAGATAAGTTTATGATAAAGGTAGCTAATCAAGAAAAGGTTCAAGTACTAGGCAAAGGAAATGTGACCTTGCCTGGTCTAGGGAAAATAGAGGGGGTATTATTAATCCCAGAAATACCTCACAACATACTAAGTGCCATAAAATTAAGCAGAGAATCTGATATCAATATAGTTTTCTCAAAGGGGAAAGCAACTATAGAAAAGAACAAAACAAATGTAGGTACTGTAATGATAAAAGGAGGTCTACCCTATCTGATAACTAAAGAAAGATGTTTACATAACATTGATTCAAATATGGAAGATTGTATTGAAGCAGATGATGAAAATGTCAGTAACAGTGACAGTGATGAGTGTAGAATAACTCATGATCACAAAAATACATACAAGGAAAAGAAACCAAAAATAGGTAAACCAATTCATGATGAGTGTGCTCACATCTTACACAGGAAGTTAGGACATGCAAGCTTTCCTGTAGTACAAAAAATGACTGAACACGCAGAAGGTGTCAAAATAAAAAATTGTGAAAATTATTTGGAATGCTCAGTATGTAAATCCACCAAACTAAAAACCAGTCCCAGACCAAAAAAATCTAACAGATCAACTAACAATATTTTTGATTTGGTACATATGGACTTAGTTGGTCCATTAAGTCCCTCAATTACCTATAGAAAACGTTACTTCCTAACAATAGTGGATGACTACAGCCGATATGGTTTTGTTTACACATTAAAGCACAAGGATGAAACATTTCAGAAATTTAAGGAATTCTACAAACGTATAGAAACACAACATAATATCAGAATAAAGCAAATTATGACAGATAGGGGATGTGAATTCATGTCTAAAGAATTCTCCCAATGGTTAAAGGATAGAGGAATGTTACATTTCACGTCCAATCCTTTTTCTGCATTTCAAAATGGAGTTGCAGAGAGGAAAAATTCCACACTACAAACCATGATTAGGTGCACATTAGAGGATGCTGGTTTAGGCAAACAATTTTGGTCAGAGGCATTACATTATTCGAATTACACTCAAAATAGAACCTGGTCCAGTATTGTGAATAAGACACCATATGAGGTGATGTACAATAGAAAACCCAAATTATCACACATGCACATATTTGGAGTCACTGCAGACGTACACATACCTAAACAATTGAGGAGAAAGGGAGAAAACGTATCCAGGAGATTAAGATTCATGGGATACGAAACTGGAACCAAAGGGTACAGATTTATTGATAGTAATAACAAATTTATAGTATCCAGAACAGCTGTGTTCCATGAACAGGCCAATTGGTCAAAATTGCACCTTAATGAAATATTTCCTAATAAATGTAAAGATACGATATCTTGCGAGGAAGGAACAACAGAAAATCAAAATATTAACAAAAGTAAGAACAAAACCAAAACTTGGACTAATAGTCAGCATAAAATAAAGACAGACACATTAACAAAAAAGGAAGCTAGATATTTGCATGATAACCATAGCAAGCCTGAAAGAACTATTAGAAACAATAGAAACCAAATACCAAATAAATACAAAGATTACGTAATGCATATGAATGGAGAACAAATAACACCTAATACATATGAAGAAGTATTGAAACTTCCACATGAAGAAAGAGAAAAATGGGAACTAGCTATGGAAAAAGAGATGGAAAGTTTACAAGGATTAAATGTATTCACACCTGCGATCGCACCTAAGGATAAAACAATTATAGGTACCAGGTGGATTTATAAAATTAAGAACTTAGAAGGAGGCAATACCTTATACAAGGCTAGACTAGTTGCACAAGGCTATGCACAAAAATATCCAGAAGACTATACTGATACATATTCACCCACAGTGAGAACAGAGAGTGTCAAAACAGCCCTTGTAGTAGCATCTGCACTCAATCTGGACGTATTCCAATATGACATACAGACCGCATACTTACATGCAAAATTAGATAAGGAAATATATGTAAGAGCACCACACAGTCAATACACTAATAAGAACGAAATTTGGTTATTAAATAAGAGTCTGTACGGATTAAAGCAATCCGGCAAAAGATGGTACGATTGCTTGGTAAAAGTACTTAAGACCATGGATTTCAACGCCACCACTGCTGATAACTGTTTCTTTGTAAAAAAGAGTAATGATCATATTGAATTTGTATTAATTTACGTGGACGATATTTTATACATTGGAAAGCATAAAGAGAGCAGGGAAATCTTTGTAAATAAGTTAAATGAACACTTCTCACTGAAATCTCTGGGTAAAGTGAATAAATACCTTGGTGTGCAAATTAACAAAACTAAAAGGGGATTCAAACTTACACAGAAAGATAAAATCATCGAACTCCTAAACAAATGTAACTTAAATAATGCCAAAACCTGTGACACCCCTATGCAAACTGATTTTCTTAGAAACACTGATGAATCTTCCCCTGAGTTTAAAGACAACACATTTTACAGATCAGTTATAGGTTCACTCCTTTATATATCTAATTGGACTAGGCCAGATATTGCATTACCTCTCAATCTATTGTCAAGATATGTTAGTAAACCAACCTTGTATCATTGGGAAGCTGTCAAAAGAATTCTAAGATATCTGAAGGGTACATTAGATTTTTGTTTAATGTTGGAACCCAATAATGACAGAGAACCAAAAATTACTTGTTATGCTGATGCAGATTGGGCTGGTGATACATCATGCAGAAAGAGTACTTCTGGTTATGTTTTTCTATTGAATGATTGTCCAGTTTACTGGTATACTGGTAAACAAGAACTAGTAGCCACTTCTACTACAGAAGCGGAATATGTTTGTTTGTCCAAGGCTGCAAATAACCTTGTATGGTTCAATGATCTGATCACTGATGTTTGGAAGAAACCCACTTTACCATTTATTATGCATGAAGACAATAAAGCGGCCATTGAAATATCCAGATCCGATGCAATTGGACAAAGGTCCAGGCATATTGATATAAAGTTTAAGCATGTGAGACAACTGTCTCAAGACGGATTCATTAAAGCAATACATTGCGATACTTCTGAACAATTAGCTGACATATTAACAAAACCCTTACCTTCTAAACAACACAAATATTTAACTTCTAAATTATATGTATTATATTGTCCTGAATCAGAATGTAATTGGTGTTGTGTAACGAACCGGCATTTAGAGGGGGATTTGTCAGATGTAAATGCCTTATTCTCCAATGTGTAAATAATGTATATATGGAACATCAGAGGTTAACTTATTCTTTGGACTTTAATGTATTCATAACTTACCACTCCCATTCCTAACTCCACCCCTTGTATATATAAGGAGCCACCCTCACCATTCTCTGCGCTTCTACCTTGAATATTCAGTGAATATAGAATGCCTATCATAATTAAAAAGAAATATATTTAAAGCTCTAACTCCTATTATCTTTATTGAGTCTGATCCTGAAAATATTGCAACATATATATATAGTTATAGATATAGTCATATATAGTTATATATAGCTATATAGTTTTATAGTTATATATATAGTTTTATATATGTGTGTGTGTGTGTATGTGTATGTATATATATATGTGTGTGTGTGTGTGTGTGTGTATATACATATACATACATACATACATACATACATACATACATACATACACACACACACACACACACATATATATAGTTTTATATATAAAAACTCAGGGCAGCAAACATACCTAAGCATCCTATTTTCCTCACAACACCACTATGAGGCAACTGTATTAATACTTAAAAATCTAAGAGGTACAGCAGGCGAGACAGGAGGAGAGAGCACAAATAAACTTTGTGCATGCTCAGAGGCTATGGTGGCCTGCTTTCCACAAAGACTGGTTGGAGAACTGAGTGGTCATCGCACGCCTAGCGTGGCAAAGGAATGGCAGCCATTACCTGGCTTCTAAAAAAATTGGTCTGAATCTGCTGTGGAAGAGAAAGAAGACCACAAAGAGATCTCCACTCTGCCTGGAAGAAGCAAAAGTGAAGTACTTCCACATTGTGGCCCAATAAATTACAAACATAGGTTCTAAGGGCCCCAGTTGGGAAACTTGGCCTTACCTGACTCGATCTAAAAATGTTGCCTTGGCTGGGAACCCATCTGCAAAGCCTTTTAAAATATCCCAACAATCTTTGGGTCGATTATGTGAATGACTTTGTTTATGCCAGTCCCAAGTTGTGTCATTTATTTATTGTTTATTTATTTATTGGTTCGATTTATATGCCACCCTTTTCCGGAGACTCAGGGTGGCTTACAATTCGTTAAGCAATAGCCTTCATACTTTTGTATATACCTGCTTAGTACGGCTTTCGTCCCCCTCACAAGCAGTGTTCTTTTTTATACAAAGTTAACTTATTGCCCCCACAATCTGGGTCCTCATTTTACCTACCTCGAAAGGATGGAAGGCTGAGTCAACCTTGAGCCTGGTGAGATTTGAACTTGGAGTAATTGCAGGCAGCTGGTGTTACTTAACAGTGCTTTAGTCTGCTGTGCCACCAGGCTCCATTACAATCGGAATTCGAAGCCTTCCTGTATAAAATATCAGGTCTAAACATTTAGCTCTAAATAGTTAAAATTCTAACTTGATCAGAGTCGCCTTATAGGGGAATGGGAGGCATAAAAATTAAATAAATACATAAATAATTAAAATGCTATATATAGTTATCTAATTCAATATAGCGAAATATGGAACTCATTTGTACAAAAGGTAAAAAAATACAATAGTTGTCCAAATGCATTAGAAATAATATCTACTTGAATAATCATTCTTTTTTTAAAAAAAATGAATGTGTTTTGGGTTAAAATTTTAAAAAAATGTGTTTTTGCTTAAAACACAATGCACAAATCAAGTACAAGCTTACAAAGTATCGTGGTCATATTTTCTTGGGGAAAAATAAGGACCAAATCTGAGAAAGGGGCAAAGCTAAAAGAGGATAGAAAAAAACATATATAATTTTGTTTTGCAAAGGAAAACTCAAGCGCTTCTTCTTGTTGTTGTTGTTCTCTGCATTATTCCCATTACCTTTCGCCCGCCATTTCATCTGGTCTGCAGCATCGGCAGGGCATTCACCTATGGCTCACATGTCCTCATGCAAGCAATCCACCCATCACCTTTTTTTATTGTCCTTGGGGCCGCCAGCCATCTTGGCTGAGTACAAGTGCTCCCTCGCGATGGATTCCACATCAGTCTGTACCATTGCAGCCTTGCTTCCCTCATTTTTGTCTGGATTCGGGGCAACTTTGAAGGCCTTTTGGATGTCCGTTTTTTGCTGTCCTTCCAGTTTTCCAAAGGAAAGGAATCTCTGCGCTAGTGGCTATGATGAAAGCTCCTTTAAGCATGGGCAGAGTACATCCCCCCCTTGATTACTGGCGAGAAGCAAGGGGAAGAGTGATGCCATCTTGGGTCCCTTAAACTGACCCCGTGAAGCCAGAGGTGGGCTGCTGCCAGTTCGGACTGGTTTAGGTGAACTGATAGTTCCGACCAGTGCAGGGGAGGTATTCACTTACCTTCGCTACCGGTTCACAAATGTGAACGTGGGCAGAACCGGGGTGGGTTGCCCCTGGTTCGCACTGGTTCTATAGAAATGGTAGTAAAACTAGCAGGAGGCCCCGCCCACTGACCCTGACATCATGAAAATGCTTCTGTGCATATGGCCCCATTGCGAATGGTAATAAAGGTAAGTAGAACCCACCCCTGGGCAAAGCCTCCTGCAGCCACCACTACCAGTTCACCCGAAGCTGATAGAATTGGCTGAATACCACTACTGGACCAGCGGCTGGGCCAACCCACCAGCCCTGGCACTATCCCGTCCTATGTAGTCGCTGTGTTTTTGAAGCACGGAAGGTTTTTTGAAGCTACATGCTCACATTTTTAGTGCTGGGTGAACTGGTGGTTACATTATGTGATGCCCACCTCTGCCCCCTCCTCACCAACACACCCAGTTGATTCACACTAGTGGGTTGTGTGAATCCAATCACTGGGCTTCCAGCCACCTGGCTGAGTAAAGGTAGTCCTTGACTTATGACCGCAATTCAGCCCAAAATTTCTGTTCCTAAGTGAGGCAGTTGCTAATTGAGTTTTGCCCCAATTTATTACTTTTCTTGTTAAGTGAATTAACTGTTTAAATTAATTAAGTTAATCACACAATTATTAGTCAGTCTGGCTTCCCCATTGACTCTGCTTGTCAGAAGTTCGCAAAAGGGGATCATGTGTCCTTGGACCACTGCAACCATCATAAATATGAACCATTTGCCAAGTATCCAAAGTTTGATCATGTGACGATGGGGATACTGCAGTGGTTGTAAGTGTGAAAAATGTTCGTAAGTCACTTTTTTAGTCCCATTGTAAGAGATTGGAAAGTCTTTGTCCTGAATGGTACAAGGCCTCCTGCTTGAGCGGGCTTGGATTAGAAGATCTCCAAGGTCGCTTCCAACCCTATGATTCTGTGATTATATGAGATAGATAAGATGATGCGGGGGGGAGAGAGAGATCAGCCTTCCTTTTGGAGTTGTGAGTACCCCAACTCTGGAGGTTTCCTCGACAATGATTTGTCTCCTGCTTGGGCAGAGGGTTGGACTAGAAGACCTAGGATTTTATGGTTCTTTGAGATGACAAAGAATCCCCAAATGGTTGGATTCGCACAACCCATTTAGCCAAGACAGGGAAAGACATAGCCACAGTCTCCGTGCAACATGCTCAAATAAATGGCTTTCTCTTTAACCATCTTCACTTAGTTGCCTTTGTATTACCTTTTTTTTTTTTTACCTTTTTATTTTATGGTAACCTACCCAAAGCTGTTGTATCAATGAGATGGGCACCATTAAAATTTAATTAATAAAATTGGTTCATGTGAGCTGGGAGGGGTGGGCTTGTTTGGGGGTTCCTAATGGGGTGCAAATACCTTTTTGTGGCAATTTGAGGTCCATTCATGAACAAAAGCAAGCAGGATGGACATACCATAGATCAGGAATGGGGATAAGAAATTATGAGTGGTCATTAATTAGTGAAGAATCTATGACTGGTCATTAATTAATTAAAGAAGAAACAATGGCTAGTCCTTAATATATCAATGAAGAAACTATAACTGGTCATTAATTAAGACATTATGAGTGGTCATTGATTAATGTGGTAAATACAATTGTTCATTGATTAATTAATGAAGTAATTATGACTGGTAACTAATTAATGAAGAAAGTATTACTGGTGTGATCATTAATTAATGAAAAACTCCAACTGGTAATTAATTAAGACATTATGGTTGTTAATTATTGAAATAACTATAACTGGTCATTGATTAATTAAGGAAGTAATTATGAGTGGTCATTAATGAATGAAGAAACTATAACCGATCACTAATTAATTAATGAAGAAACCAAGAGTGGTCATTAATTGAGAAATTACAACTGTTTGTTAATTAATTAAGATGGTCTCCCCTCATTCTCCTTCATTGGTGCAGGAGGCCCAGACATCCTATCCAGAAGAAGACGGGGACCAATCGTCTGGCTATAAATCTCAGGTCCTCTTCTTGGCCTAGCTCAAGTTTGGGTCCAGCCCACCAGATATCAACTCCACCCTCCATTCATATGCCCATCAGCTGGGCTGCATGGAGCACAAACTGAAGCATTTACTGAGCGACGTGCACAATCAGCAGGCACCCCAAGGGCCAAGATAGGAAAGGAGAGGATCCCCTTAATCTGAAGAAGTGGGCCTCAGACAAACTGTGCGTCACCGTCTATGAAATTGCTGACAGCAGACAGCTGGACCCGGCCTGGGTCAGAGGACACAAACAGAAGCTCAAATACAAAAGAGGACTTTGAGGTGAGCCCAGTGGGAAGGCTGGCAACCAAAATGAAAGGGGTTCAGGAGTAACTGGGTATCATGATTTGTCTGGCAACATTTATTAGGAATAAATTATGAACTGAATCATGATGATCCCAGGTAGACTTCTTCTGTGAGCCGGTCAGGTCTTTACAAAGCTGGGCTCAGTGCCAGCTTTTGGGGCAGGGTGGCAGAGAAGCCCTCACAGATTGCTATGAATTTCTGAGGATCTCCTGGATGCTCATGGTCAGTTTATTTCTTTTTTATTTTCATTATTCCATTGGGGAAAATGAGCCGCCTGCAGCCAGCTGGAGTTGGGGAAGACTCTAAATTGGTGTTTCTCCAACTTGGCGACTTTAAGATGTGGGGACTTCAACTCCCAGAATTCCCAACCAGCTTGCCCAGATTAATTTGGTTCAGATTCATGGCTTGTGGGGACTCTATGCTTGTTGGTTAATACAATGCTGCATCAAGTGGTTCTGGCTCATTCAACAACCGCCCATTGAAATGGCTTGGGTCCCACTTCAGTCGATGACTTCAGATCATGCAACAGGGGATGTTGGTCTGTGTGGGGGGCCAAAAGGGCTTCTGCCCAGCCCTCATTGTGGTCTTAGCCAGGACACGATATGCTGAGGAGGGTCTCTTCATCATCCACATCTCTCTTTTTTTCTTCTGTTCAATTAGATCCAATTCTCAGAGACTGTCTGAACAAATCTGTGCACTTTTTCTTGGCATCTTGGTTTTTGAAAAGTGATTTGCCATTGGCTCCTTCCTAGGGCTGAGAAAAAATGATTGGCCTAAAGTCACTGAGCTGCCAAAGGGAGGAAGAAAGGAGAAAGAGGAAGAGAGAAATAAACAGGGAGGGAGGGAGGGAGGGAGGGAGGGAGGGAGGGAGGAAGGAAGGAAGGAAGGAAGGAAGGAAGGAAGGAAGGAAGGAAGGAAGGAAGGAAGGAAGGAAGGAAGGAAGGAAGGAAGGAAGGCTTTGATGCCTAATGGAGGATTAGAACTCACCTTTTCCTGGTTATTGGTCCAAAGTCACTCAGTCACTGTTGTGCGTATTGCAGAAGTAGAACTCATCCTTTACTGATCTGGCCAAAGTCATAAAGCTGTCTGTCATACATATTGCAGGATTTGAACTCACCATCTCCTACTGATTGGCTCAAATACACTCAGCCAGCTGCCATGCAAATTGAAGGGGTAGAACTCACCGTCTTCTTGTGATCTGCCCAAAGTCATTCAGCCACCTGTCATGCATATTATAGGAGATGAACCCACTGTCTCCTATTGATTGAACAAATCTCACTTAACCACTGAACATGGGTATTGGAGGACTGGAACTCAGCATGCCTATTGAAAGAATAGAAGTCATTGTCCCCTGATGATTGGTACAAACTGACCTTTTCCTATTGATCTGCCCAAATTCACTAAGCCGCCTGCCATGTGTATTACAGAAGTAGAACCCACTATGCCTATTGAAGGATTAGAACTCACCATCTCCTGGTGATTGATCCAAAGTCACTGAGCCAGCCGTCGTATGTATTGTAGGAGTAAAACACACCATCTCCTGGTGATCTGCCCAAAGTCATTCAGATTCCTGTCATAATTATTGTAGGCTTAGAACTCACCATTTTCGAATAATTGGCACAAAGTAATTAATCCACCTCTCATGCATATTACAGGAGTAGAATTCACTTTTACCTGTCTTCTTCTTGTTGTTGTGCCATATCTGTCATCGGACGTTGGCAATCATGTTGGCGATCCTATTTTTATCGACAGCCGTGTGAAAAAGTGCTGCTGAGTTTTGACCAAACCACTCCTTTAGATTTTGAAGCCATGATGTTCTTCGTCTGCCTGGACCTTGTTTGCCTTCAATCTTTTCTTGGAGGATTAAGTGAAGGATGCCGTATTTTTCAAGGTGTCACATCACATGTCCAAAATATTCTAACTTTCGCTTTTGTATGGTTTTGATTATTTCCCTTGGCTTTCCCAGGTGGCTTATCACCTCCTCATTTCTGATTTTGTCAACCCAACTTATATGTAACAGCCGTCTGTAAATCCACATTTCAAATGCTTCTAGTCTCTTCAAGTGGCTTTCTGTCAGAGACCAACTCTCCACTCCATAGAGCAGGATAGAAAAGATATAGCATCTGACAAGCCTGATTTTCAATCTTAGGCTTATGTTGTGACTACAGAAGACCTTTTTCATTTTGAAGAATACTGTTCGAGTTTTCTCTATCCTTGTTTTTACTTCAGTGGTCATGTTCCAGCTTTTACATAGTTTTCCAGTTTTATCTAGTGATCTGCCCAAAATCACTCAACTGCTTATCCATGGTTATGGCAAGAGTAGAACTCATCATTCCTATAGCAGGAATAGAAGTTACCATTTCTTGGTAATTAGCCCAAAGTTACCCAATTGCCTGTGGTGTGTATTGCAGTACAGCTCACCTTCTTGTAGTTTCCTCAAAATCACTGAGACAGCTGCAATGTGTGTTGCAGAAGTAGAACTATCCATGCCTATAGAAGGAATTGAGGTTGCCATCACTTGGTTATTGGTACAATATCAATAGACTGCCTGTCATCCGTATTGTAGGAGAAAAACTCTTTCCAGCTAATCTTCCCAACGTCACAAGTGGGCCTATAATAGGAATTGCAAGAGTAGAACTCAACATGCCTACTACAGGAATAAAAGTTGCCCATTATTGATTATTGGTCCAATGACACTAACCCTCTTGTCATATTTATTGCAGGAATAAAACTAACCATCTCCTGATGATCTGCCCAATATCACTTGAGGGCCTGTCATGGGTATTGCAGAAGTAGACCTCACCATGCCTATTGCAGGAATAGAAGTTACCATCTCTCAGTTACTCGCCCAATGTCACTAAGCCACCTGTTATGTGTATTGTAGGAGTAGAACTCACCATTTCCAGCTGATCATCTCAATGTCACTCAGCTACCTGTAATAGGAATTGCAGAAGTAGAACTCAACATGTCTATTGAAAAAATAGAAGTTACAATCACTTTTTTTATTCATACACTGTCATTAGGCCACTGAGGAGTAGAACTTATGATTTACTGGCAGTCTACCCAAAGTCACTCAGTAGCCCTTCATTACTATTGCAATAAGAGAACTCAGCTTTTCCTGGTAATCAGCACAAAGTCACTCAGCAGCCTGTTGTAGAACTGCAGGAGTAGATCTCACAATGCCTACAGCAGGAATAGAAATAACTTTCTTGTTTATTTGACCAATCTCACTAAGCTTGCTGTCTTTCATATCACAGGAGTAAAACTCACCTTTTCCAGGTTTTCTTCCAAAAGTAACTCATTGGCATGTCCTAGGAATTGCGGGAATAGACCTCACCAAGCCTATTACAGAAATGTAAGTTACCTTATCTTGATTATTGATACAATATTCATGGGCGGGCTGTCATATATATTGCAGGAGTACAACTCACAATTTCCTTGGGAAGTAAACATGATCAGACATCTGTCATTCATATTGCAGGAGAAAAACTTACCTCTTCCTAGCGCTCCAAGTAAGACCACTGAGATGCCTCTTGTCTCTCCTACAGAAGTAAAAAACATCTTTCTTGGAGAGATCAGCCCAAATTCACTCAGCTGCTGTCATGGGTATTGCAGAAGAAGATGTCTCCTTGCATACTGCAGGAATAGAAATTACTGTCACTTGCTTATTGGACCATGTTACTAATTTACCTTTTCTGCATGTTTGAAGGATAGAACTGACCTTTTCCTAGGGAAAAGCCCAAACTCACTCAACTACCTATCATCCAAACAGCAAGGGTAAAACACAACACTTACTATGACTCTTGTCAAAAAAAACCTCAACTACCTCTCTACTACACGAGTAAAACTCACCTTTTCTGGTGAGTCACTCATCCACTGTCATGGGTTTTGCAGAAGTAGAAGAAGAATGCCTAATGAACGAGTGAAAATTGTCCTTTCTTGGTTATGGGTGCAACATCATGAATTCAACTCATTCGCATCTTGTAGGAGTAGAACTCACCTTTTCACGGGGAACTGATCTGGGTCACTCAGATGCCTGTCATTCACATTGCAGATGGAGAACTTACCTGTTTCTGGTGCTCTACGCAAGACCATTTGTCTGCCTTTCATCTCCACTGTAGGCGTAAAACTCATCTTTTCCTGGTGATCAGCCCACAGTCACTCATCCACTGTCATCTGTTTTGCAGAAGTAGAAGAAGAATGCCTAATGAAGGAATAAAAATTGTCCTTTCTCCGTTATTGGTCCAACATCATTAATTCAACTCGTTCGCATGTGTTAGGAATAGAACTTACCTTTTTGTGGGGAACTGACCTGGGTCACTCAGATGCCAGTGATCCGTATTGCAGGAGGAGAACTTACCTGTTTCTGGCATTCTATGCAAGATCACTCACTTGCCTGTTGTCTCCACTGTAGGCGTACAACTCATCTTTTCCTGGTGATCAGCCCACAGTCACTCATCCACTGTCATGGGTTTTGCAGAAGTAGAAGAAGAATGCCTAATGAAGGAATAGAAATCGGGCTTTCTTGGTTATTAATCCAACATCATTAATTCAAATTATTTGCATCTTATAGGAGTAGAACTCACCTTTTCGTAGGGAACTGGCTTGGGTCACTCAGACGCCTGTGATCTGTATTGCAGGAGGAGAACTTACCAGTTTCTGGCGCTCTACGCAAGACCACTCATCTGTCTTTCATCTCCACTGTAGGGGTAAAACTCACCTATTCCTGTGGATCAGCCCTCAGTCACTCATCCACTGTCATCGGTTTTGCAGAAGTAGAAGAAGAATGCCTAATGAAGGAATAAAAATTGTCCTTTCTTAGTTATTGGTCCAACATCATTAATTCAACTCATTCGCATCTTGTAGGAGTAGACCTCGCCTTTTTGTAGGGAACTGGCCTGGGTCACTCAAATGCCTGTGATCCGTGGAGTAGAACTCACCTTTTCATGGGGAACTGGACTAGGTCACTCAGATGCCTGTCATTCACATTGCAGGAGGAGAACTTACCTGTATCTGGCTCTCTACAGAAGACCACTCGTCTCCCTGTCGTCTCCAATGTAGGCGTAAAACTCACCTTTTCCTGGTGATCAGCCCACAGTTACTTATCCACAATCTTGGGTTTTGCAGAAGTAGAAGAATGCCTAATGAAGGAATAAAAATTGCCCTTTCTTTGTTATTGGTCCAACATCATTAATTCAACTCGTTCGCATGTGTTAGGAACAGAACTTACCTTTTTGTGGGCAACTGGCCTGGGTCACTCAGATGCCTGTGATCCGTATTTCAGGAGGAGAAGTTACCTGTTCCTGGCACTCAATGCAAGATCACTCACTGGAAGCTTAAAATTTACCTTTTCCTGTTGATCAGCCCACAGTCACTCATCCATTGTCATGGGTTTTGCAGAAGTATTAGAATGCCTAATGAAGGAATAAAAATTGTCCTTTCTTGGTTATTGGTGTAACATCATGAATTCAACTCGTTCGCATCTTGTAGGAGTAGAACTCACCTTTTCGTGGGGAACTGGCCTAGGTCAATCAGAATCCTGTGATCCGTATTTCAGGATGAGAAATTACCTCTTCCTGGCACTCTACACAAGACCATTCACCTCCCTGTTGTCTCCACTGTAGGTGTAAAACTCACCTTTTCCTGGTGATCAGCCAAAAGTCACTCATCCACTGTCTTGGTTTTTGCAGAAGTAGAAAAACGCCTAATAAAGGAATAATAATAGTCCTTTCTTAGTCATTGGTCCAACATCATTAATTCAACTCATTCGCATCTTGTAGGAGTAGAACTCACCTTTTCGTAGGGAACTGGCCTGGGTCACTCAAATGCCCGTGATCCGTATTTCAGGAGGAGAACTTACCTGTTTCTGGCGCTCTACGCAAGACCACTCAGCTGCCTGTCACCTCCATTGGAACCTTAAAACTCACCTTTTCCTGGTGATCAGCCCATAGTCACTCTTGCACTGTCATGGGTTTTGCAGAAGTATTAAAATGCCTAATGAAGGAATGAAAATTGTCTTTTCTTAGTTATTGGTTCAACATCACTAATTCACTTTCTGTGCATGTGGTGGATTAGAACTCACCTTTTTGTGAGGAAGTGGCCTCGGTCACTCATACTCCTGTCATCCATGTGGCAGGAGGAGACCATACCTGTTCCTGATGCTCTACGCAAGACCACTCATCTGCCTTTCGTCTCCACTGTACGCATACAACTCACCTTTTCCAGGTGATTTGCCCAAGGTCACATATCCACTGTCATGGGTTTTGCAGAAGAATACCTAATGAAGGAATAAAAATTGTCCTTTCTTCGTTATTGGTCCAACAACATTAATTCAACTCGTTCGCATGTGTAAGGAATAGAACTTACCTTTTTGTGGGGAATTGGCCTGGGTCACTCAGACGCCAGTGATCCGTATTGCAGGAGGAGAACTTACCTGTTTCTGGCGCTCTATGCAAGATCACTCACTTGCCTGTCGTCTCCACTGTAGGCGTACAACTTATCTTTTCCTGGTGATCAGCCCAGTCTCTCATCCACTATAATGGGTTTTGCAGAAGTATTAGAATGCCTAATGAAGGAATGAAAATCGGCCGTTCTTGGTTATTGGTGCAACATCATGAATTCAACTCGTTTGCATCTTGTAGGAGTAGAACTCACCTTTTCGTGGGGAACTGGCCTGGGTCACTCAGACGCCTGTCATTCAAATTGCACGAGGTGAACTTACCTGTTCCTGGCACTCTACGCAAGACCACTTGTCTGACTTTCATCTCCACTGTAGGCGTAAAACTCATCTTTTCCTGGTGTTCAGCCCACAGTCACTCATCCACTGTCATGTGTTTTGCAAAAGTAGAAGAAGAATGCCTAATGAAGGAATAATAATTGTCCTTTCTTGGTTATTGATCCAACATCATTAATTAGAACTCACCTTTTTGTAGGGAACCGGCCTGGGTCACTCAAATGCCTGTGATCCGTATTGCAGGAGGAGAACTTACCTGTTTCTGGCGCTCTACGCAAGACCACTCAGCTGCCTGTCATCTCCACTGGAACCTTAAAACTCACCTTTTCTTGGTGATCAGCCCATAGTCACTCATGCACTGTCATGGGTTTTGCAGAAGTAGAAGAAGAATGCCTAATGAAGGAATAAAAATTGTCCTTTCTTTGTTATTGGTCCAACATCATTAATTCAACTCGTTCACATCTTTTAGGAGTAGAACTTACCTTTTTATGGGGAACTGGCCTGGGTCACTCAGTCGCCTGTGATCCGTATTGCAGGAGGAGAATTTACCTGTTTCTGGGGCTTTACGCAAGACCACTCGTCTGCCTTTCATCACCACTGTAGGCGTAAAAGTTACCTATTCCTGTGGATCAACCTTCAGACACTCATCCACTGTTATCGGTTTTGCATAAGTTAAAGAAGAATAGAAATCGGCCTTTCTTGTTTATTAATCCAACATCATTAATTCAAATCGTTTGCATATTGTAGAAGTAGAACTCACGTTTTCGTGGGGAACTGGCCTGGGTCACTCAAACGCCTGTGATCCGTATTGAAGGAGGAGAACTTACCTGTTTCTGGCGCTCTATGCAAGACCACTCATCTGCCTGTCGTCTCCACTGGAAGCTTAAAACTCACCTTTTCCTGGTGATCAGCCCACAGTCTCTCATCCACTGTCATGGGTTTTGCAGAAGTATCAGAATGCCTAATAAACGAATAAAAATTATCCTTTCTTGATTATTGGTGCAAAGTCATGAATTCAACTCGTTCGCATCTTGTAGAACTCACCTTTTCGTGGGGGACTGGCCTGGGTCACTCAGACACCTGTGATCCGTATTGGAGGAGGAGAACTTACCTGTTTCTGGCGCTCTATGCAAGATCATTCAGTTTCCTGTCGTCTCCACTGGAAGCTTAAAACTCACCTTTTCCTGTCAATCAACCTTCAGTCACTCATCCACTTTCATGGGTTTTGCATAAGTTGAAGAAGAATTCCTAATGAATGAATAGAAATCTCCTTTCTTGTTTATTAATCCAACATCATTAATTCAACTCATTCGCATATTTTAGGAGTAGAACTCACCTTTTCGTGGGGAACTGGCCTAGGTCACTCAGACGGCTGTCATTCACATTGCAGGAGGTGAATTTACTGTTTCTGGTGATCTACACAAGACCACTTGTCTGCCTTTCATCTCCACTGTAAGCTCAAAACTCATCTTTTCCTGGTGATCAGCCCACGGTCACTCATCCACTGTCATGGGTTTTGCAGAAGTAGAAGAAGAATGCCTAATGAAGGAATAAATATTCTCCTTTCTTCGTTATTGGTCCAACATCATTAATTCACTCGTTCAATCTTTTAGGAGTAGAACTTACCTTTTCATGGGGAACTAGCCTGTGTCACTCAGATGCCTGTGATCCATATTGCAGGAGGAGAACTTACCTATTTCTGGTGCTCTACGCAAGACCACTCGTCTGACTTTCATCACCACTGTAGGCGTAAAAGTCACCTATTCCTGTGGATCAGCTCTCAGTCACTCATCCACTGTCATCGATTTTGCAGAAGTAGAAGAAGAATGCCTAATGAAGGAATAAAAATTGTCCTTTCTTAGTTATTGGTCCAACATCATTAATTCAACTCATTCGCATCTTGTAGGAGTAGACCTCGCCTTTTTGTAGGGAACTGGCCTGGGTCACTCAAATGCCTGTGATCCGTGGAGTAGAACTCACCTTTTCATGGGGAACTGGACTAGGTCACTCAGATGCCTGTCATTCACATTGCAGGAGGAGAACTTACCTGTATCTGGCTCTCTACACAAGACCACTCGTCTCCCTGTCGTCTCCAATGTAGGCGTAAAACTCACCTTTTCCTGGTGATCAGCCCACAGTTACTTATCCACAATCTTGGGTTTTGCAGAAGTAGAAGAATGCCTAATGAAGGAATAAAAATTGCCCTTTCTTTGTTATTGGTCCAACATCATTAATTCAACTCGTTCGCATGTGTTAGGAATAGAACTTACCTTTTTGTGGGGAACTGGCCTGGGTCACTCAGATGCCTGTGATCCGTATTGCAGGAGGAGAACTTACCTGTTTCTGGCGCTCTATGCAAGATCACTCACTTGCCTGTCGTCTCCACTGTAGGCGTACAACTCATCTTTTCCTGGTGATCAGCCCACAGTCACTCATCCACTATCATGGGTTTTGCAGAAGTAGAAGAAGAATGCCTAATGAAGGAATCAAAATTGTCCTTTCTTCGTTATTGGACCAACATCATTAATTCAACTCGTTCGCATCTTTTAGGAGTAAGCTTACCTTTTCATGGGGAACTGGCCTGGGTCACTCAGACGCCTGTGATCCATATTGCAGGGGGAGAACTTACCTGTTTCTGGCGCTCTACGCAAGACCATTTGTCTGCCTTTCATCTCCATTGTACGCATACAACTCACCTTTTCCAGGAGATTTGCCCAAGGTCACTCATCCACAGTCATGGGTTTTGCAGAAGAATACCTAATGAAGGAATAAAAATTGTCCCTTCTTCGTTATTGATCCAACATCATTAATTCAACTCGTTCACATCTTTTAGGAGTAGAACTTACCTTTTCATGGGGAACTGGCCTGGGTCACTCAGCCTCCTGTGATGCGTATTGCAGGAGGAGAACTTACCTGTTTCTGGCGCTTTACGCAAGACCACTCGTCTGCCTTTCATCACCACTGTAGGCGTAAAAGTCACCTATTCCTGTGGATCAGCCTTCAGACACTCATCCACTGTCATCGGTTTTGCAGAAGTAGAAGAAGAATGCCTAATGAAGGAATAGAAATCCGCCTTTCTTGTTTATTAACCAAACATCATGAATTCAACTCATTCGCATCTTGTGGGAGTAGAACTCACCTTTTCATGGCGAACTGGCCTGGGTCACTCAGACTCCTGTGATCCGTATTGGAGAAGGAGAACTTACCTGTTCCTGGCCTTCTACACAAGACCACTCAGGTGTCTTTTGTCTCCACTGTAGGCATACAACTCACCTTTTCCAGGTGATTTGCCCAAGGTCACTCATCCACTGTCATGGGTTTTGCAGAAGAATACCTAATGAAGGGATAAAAATTGTCCTTTCTTTGTTATTGGTCCAACATCATTAATTGAACTCGTTTGCATGTGTTAGGAATAGAACTCACCTTTTCATGATGAACTGGCCTGGGTCACTCAGACACCTGTGATCCGTATTGGAGGAGGAGAACTTACCTGTTCCTGGCGCTCTATGCAAGACAATCGTCTGCCTTTCATCTCCACTGTAGGTGTAAAACTCATTTTTTACTGGTGATCAGCCCACAGTCACTCATCCCCTGTCGTGGGTTTTGCAGAAGTAGAAGAAGAATGCCTAATGAAGGAATAAAAATTGTCCCTTCTTCGTTATTGGTCCAACATCATTAATTCAACTCATTCGCATCTTGTAGGAGTAGAACTCACCTTTTCGTAGGGAACTGGCCTGGGTCACTCAAATGCCTGTGATCCGTATTGCAGGGGGAGAACTTACCTGTTTCTGGCGCTCTACGCAAGACCATTTGTCTGCCTTTCATCTCCACTGTACGCATACAACTCACCTTTTCCAGGAGATTTGCCCAAGGTCACTCATCCACAGTCATGGGTTTTGCAGAAGAATACCTAATGAAGGAATAAAAATTGTCCCTTCTTCGTTATTGGTCCAACATCATTAATTCAACTTGTTCACATCTTTTAGGAGTAGAACTCACCTTTTCGTGGGGAACTGGCCTAGGTCACTCAGACGCCTGTCATTCAAATTGCACGAGGTGAACTTACCTGTTCCTGGCGCTCTACGCAAGACCACTTGTCTGCCTTTCATCTCCACTGTAGGCGTAAAACTCATCTTTTCCTGGTGATTGGCCCACAGTCACTCATCCATTGTCATGGGTTTTGCAGAAGTAGAAGAAGAATGCCTAATGAAGGAATCAAAATTGTCCTTTCTTCGTTATTGGTCCAACATCATTAATTCAACTCGTTCGCATCTTTTAGGAGTAAGCTTACCTTTTCATGGGGAACTGGCCTGGGTCACTCAGACGCCTATGATCCATATTGCAGGGGGAGAACTTACCTGTTTCTGGCGCTCTACGCAAGACCATTTGTCTGCCTTTCATCTCCACTGTACGCATACAACTCACCTTTTCCAGGAGATTTGCCGAAGGTCACTCATCCACAGTCATGGGTTTTGCAGAAAAATACCTAATGAAGGAATAAAAATTGTCCCTTCTTCGTTATTGGTCCAACATCATTAATTCAACTCATTCACATCTTTTAGGAGTAGAACTTACCTTTTCATGGGGAACTGGCCTGGGTCACTCAGCCTCCTGTGATGCGTATTGCAGGAGGAGAACTTACCTGTTTCTGGCGCTTTACGCAAGACCACTCGTCTGCCTTTCATCACCACTGTAGGCATAAAAGTCACCTATTCCTGTGGATCAGCCTTCAGACACTCATCCACTGTCATTGGTTTTGTAGAAGTAGAAGAAGAATGCCTAATGAAGGAATAGAAATCCGCCTTTCTTGTTTATTAATCGAACATCATGAATTCAACTCATTCGCATCTTGTAGGAGTAGAACTCACCTTTTCATGGCGAACTGGCCTGGGTCACTCAGACTCCTGTGATCCGTATTGGAGAAGGAGAACTTACCTGTTCCTGGCCTTCTACACAAGACCACTCAGCTGTCTTTTGTCTCCACTGTAGGCATACAACTCACCTTTTCCAGGTGATTTGCGCAAGGTCACTCATCCACTGTCATGGGTTTTGCAGAAGAATACCTAATGAAGGGATAAAAATGGTCCTTTCTTTGTTATTGGTCCAACATCATGAATTCAACTCATTCGCATCTTGTAGGAGTAGAACTCACCTTTTCATGGGGAACTGGCCTGGGTCACTCAGACTCCTGTGATCCGTATTGGAGGAGGAGAACTTACCTGTTCCTGGCGCTCTATGCAAGACACTCGTCTGCCTTTCATCTCCACTGTAGGTGTAAAACTCATTTTTTACTGGTTATCAGCCCACAGTCACTCATCCCCTGTCGTGGGTTTTGCAGAAGTAGAAGAACAATAACTAATGAAGGAATCAAAATTGTCCTTTCTTCGTTATTGGTCCAACATCATTAATTCAACTCGTTCGCATCTTTTAGGAGTAGAACTTACCTTTTCATGGGGAACTGGCCTGGGTCACTCAGACACCTGTGATCCATATTGCAGGAGGAGAACTTACCTGTTTCTGGCGCTCTACGCAAGACCATTTGTCTGCCTTTCATCTCCACTGTAGGCATAAAACTCATCTTTTCCTGGTGATCGGCCCACAGTCACTCATCCATTGTCATGGGTTTTGCAGAAGTAGAAGAAGAATGCCTAATGAAGGAATCAAAATTGTCCTTTCTTCGTTATTGGACCAACATCATTAATTCAACTCGTTCGCATCTTTTAGGAGTAAGCTTACCTTTTCATGGGGAACTGGCCTGGGTCACTCAGACGCCTGTGATCCATATTGCAGGGGGAGAACTTACCTGTTTCTGGCGCTCTACGCAAGACCATTTGTCTGCCTTTCATCTCCACTGTACGCATACAACTCACCTTTTCCAGGAGATTTGCCCAAGGTCACTCATCCACAGTCATGGGTTTTGCAGAAGAATACCTAATGAAGGAATAAAAATTGTCCCTTCTTCGTTATTGATCCAACATCATTAATTCAACTCGTTCACATCTTTTAGGATTAGAACTTACCTTTTCATGGGGAACTGGCCTGGGTCACTCAGCCTCCTGTGATGCGTATTGCAGGAGGAGAACTTACCTGTTTCTGGCGCTTTACGCAAGACCACTCGTCTGCCTTTCATCACCACTGTAGGCGTAAAAGTCACCTATTCCTGTGGATCAGCCTTCAGACACTCATCCACTGTCATCGGTTTTGCAGAAGTAGAAGAAGAATGCCTAATGAAGGAATAGAAATCCGCCTTTCTTGTTTATTAACCGAACATCATGAATTCAACTCATTCGCATCTTGTAGGAGTAGAACTCACCTTTTCATGGCGAACTGGCCTGGGTCACTCAGACTCCTGTGATCCGTATTGGAGAAGGAGAACTTACCTGTTCCTGGCCTTCTACACAAGACCACTCAGCTGTCTTTTGTCTCCACTGTAGGCATACAACTCACCTTTTCCAGGTGATTTGCCCAAGGTCACTCATCCACTGTCATGGGTTTTGTAGAAGAATACCTAATGAAGGGATAAAAATGGTCCTTTCTTTGTTATTGGTCCAACATCATGAATTCAACTCGTTTGCATGTGTTAGGAATAGAACTCACCTTTTCATGATGAACTGGCCTGGGTCACTCAGACACCTGTGATCCGTATTGGAGGAGGAGAACTTACCTGTTCCTGGCGCTCTATGCAAGACAATCGTCTGCCTTTCATCTCCACTGTAGGTGTAAAACTCATTTTTTACTGGTGATCAGCCCACAGTCACTCATCCCCTGTCGTGGGTTTTGCAGAAGTAGAAGAAGAATGCCTAATGAAGGAATAAAAATTGTCCCTTCTTCGTTATTGGTCCAACATCATTAATTCAACTCATTCGCATCTTGTAGGAGTAGAACTCACCTTTTCGTAGGGAACTGGCCTGGGTCACTCAAATGCCTGTGATCCGTATTGCAGGGGGAGAACTTACCTGTTTCTGGCGCTCTACGCAAGACCATTTGTCTGCCTTTCATCTCCACTGTACGCATACAACTCACATTTTCCAGGAGATTTGCCCAAGGTCACTCATCCACAGTCATGGGTTTTGCAGAAGAATACCTAATGAAGGAATAAAAATTGTCCCTTCTTCATTATTGGTCCAACATCATTAATTCAACTTGTTCACATCTTTTAGGAGTAGAACTCACCTTTTCGTGGAGAACTGGCCTAGGTCACTCAGACGCCTGTCATTCAAATTGCACGAGGTGAACTTACCTGTTCCTGGCGCTCTACACAAGACCACTTGTCTGCCTTTCATCTCCACTGTAGGCGTAAAACTCATCTTTTCCTGGTGGTCGGCCCACAGTCACTCATCCATTGTCATGGGTTTTGCAGAAGTAGAAGAAGAATGCCTAATGAAGGAATCAAAATTGTCCTTTCTTCGTTATTGGTCCAACATCATTAATTCAACTCGTTCGCATCTTTTAGGAGTAAGCTTACCTTTTCATGGGGAACTGGCCTGGGTCACTCAGACGCCTGTGATCCATATTGCAGGGGGAGAACTTACCTGTTTCTGGCGCTCTACGCAAGACCATTTGTCTGCCTTTCATCTCCACTGTACGCATACAACTCACCTTTTCCAGGAGATTTGCCGAAGGTCACTCATCCACAGTCATGCGTTTTGCAGAAGAATACCTAATGAAGGAATAAAAATTGTCCCTTCTTCGTTATTGGTCCAACATCATTAATTCAACTCATTCACATCTTTTAGGAGTAGAACTTACCTTTTCATGGGGAACTGGCCTGGGTCACTCAGCCTCCTGTGATGCGTATTGCAGGAGGAGAACTTACCTGTTTCTGGCGCTTTACGCAAGACCACTCGTCTGCCTTTCATCACCACTGTAGGCATAAAAGTCACCTATTCCTGTGGATCAGCCTTCAGACACTCATCCACTGTCATTGGTTTTGCAGAAGTAGAAGAAGAATGCCTAATGAAGGAATAGAAATCCGCCTTTCTTGTTTATTAATCGAACATCATGAATTCAACTCATTCGCATCTTGTAGGAGTAGAACTCACCTTTTCATGGCGAACTGGCCTGGGTCACTCAGACTCCTGTGATCCGTATTGGAGAAGGAGAACTTACCTGTTTCTGGCGCTCTACGCAAGACCATTTGTCTGCCTTTCATCTCCACTGTACGCATACAACTCACCTTTTCCAGGAGATTTGCCGAAGGTCACTCATCCACAGTCATGCGTTTTGCAGAAGAATACCTAATGAAGGAATAAAAATTGTCCCTTCTTCGTTATTGGTCCAACATCATTAATTCAACTCATTCACATCTTTTAGGAGTAGAACTTACCTTTTCATGGGGAACTGGCCTGGGTCACTCAGCCTCCTGTGATGCGTATTGCAGGAGGAGAACTTACCTGTTTCTGGCGCTTTACGCAAGACCACTCGTCTGCCTTTCATCACCACTGTAGGCATAAAAGTCACCTATTCCTGTGGATCAGCCTTCAGACACTCATCCACTGTCATTGGTTTTGCAGAAGTAGAAGAAGAATGCCTAATGAAGGAATAGAAATCCGCCTTTCTTGTTTATTAATCGAACATCATGAATTCAACTCATTCGCATCTTGTAGGAGTAGAACTCACCTTTTCATGGCGAACTGGCCTGGGTCACTCAGACTCCTGTGATCCGTATTGGAGAAGGAGAATTTACCTGTTCCTGGCCTTCTACACAAGACCACTCAGCTGTCTTTTGTCTCCACTGTAGGCATACAACTCACCTTCTCCAAGTGATCTGCCCAAGGTCACTCATCCACTGTCATGGGTTTTGCACAAGTAGAAGAAAAATGCCTAATGACGGAATAAAAATTGTCCTTTCTTCCTTATTGGTCCAACAACATTAATTCAACTCATTTGCATCTTCTAGGAGTAGAATTTACCTTTTCATGGGGAACTGGCCTGGGTCACTCAGACGCCTGTCACCCATATTGCAAGAGGAGAACATACCTATTCCTGGCGCTAAACGCAAGACCACTCGTCTGCCTGTCATCTCCATTGTAGACGTAAAACTCATCTTTCCTAATGAAGGAATAAAAATTGTCCTTTCTTCGTAATTGGACCAACATCACTATTTCACTTCCTGTCCATGTCGTGGAGTAGAACTCACCTTTTCATGGGGAACTGGCCTAGGTCATTCAGATGTCTGTCATTCACATTGCAGGAGGAGAACTTACCTGTTCCTAGCGCTCTACACAAGACCACTCGTCTCCCTGTTGTCTCCAATGTAGGCGAAAAACTCACCTTTTCCTGGTGATCAGCCCACAGTTACTTATCCACAATCTTGGGTTTTGCAGAAGTAAAAGAATGCCTAATGAAGCAATAAAAATTGTCCTTCCTTAGTTATTAGTCCAACATGATTAATTCAACTCGTTTGCATCTTCTAGGAGTAGAATTTACCTTTTCATGGGGAACGGACCTGGGTCACTCAGATGCCTGTGATCCGTATTTCAGGAGGAGAACTTACCTGTTCCTGGCACTCTACACAAGATCACTCAGCTGCCTTTTGTCTCCACTGTAGACATACAACTCACCTTCTCCAGGTGATCTGCCCAAGGTCACTCATCCCCTATCATGGGTTTTGCAGAAGTAGAAGAAGAATGCCTAATGAAGGAATAAAAATTGTCCTTTCTTCGTTATTGGTCCAACATCATTAATTCAACTCGTTTGCATCTTCTAGGAGTAGAATTTACCTTTTCATGGGGAACTGGCCTGGGTCACTCAGACGCTTGTGATCCGTATTGCAGGAGGAGAACTTACCTGTTCCTGGCTCTCTAAAGAAGATCACTCAACTGCCTGTCGTCTCCACTGGAAGCTTAAAACTCACCTTTTCCTGGTGTTCAGCCCAAGGTCACTCATCCCCTGTTGTGGGTTTTGCAGAAGTAGAAGAAAAATGCCTAATGACGGAATAAAAATTGTCCTTTCTGTGTGATTGGTCCAACATCATGAATTCAACTTGTTTCAATCTTGTAGGAGTATAACTCACCTTTTCATGGAGAACTGGCCTAAGTCACTCAGACGCCTGTCACCTATATTGCAAGAGGGGAACATACCTGTTCCTGGCGCTAAACGCAAGACCACTCATCTGGCTGTCATCTCCATTGTAGATGTAAAACTCATCTTTCCTAATGAAGGAATAAAAATTGTCCTTTCTTCGTAATTGGACCAACATCACTATTTCACTTTCTGTCCATGTCGTGGAGTAGAACTCACCTTTTCATGGGGAACTTGCTTAGGTCACTCAGATGCCTGTCATTCACATTGCAGGAGGAGAACTTACCTGTTCCTAGCGCTCTACACAAGAACACTCGTCTCCCTGTCGTCTCCAATGTAGGCGTAAAACTCACCTTTTCCTGGTGATCAGCCCACAGTTACTTATCCACAATCTTGGGTTTTGCAGAAGTAGAAGAATGCCTAATGAAGGAATAAAAATTGCCCTTTCTTTGTTATTGATCCAACATCATTAATTCAACTCGTTCGCATGGGTTAGGAATAGAACTTACCTTTTCATGGGGAACTGGCCTGGGTCACTCAGATGCCTGTGATCTGTATTGCAGGAGGAGAACTTACCTGTTCCTGGTGCTCTACGCAAGACCACTCAGCTGCCTTTCGTCTCCACTGTTGGCATTCAACTCACCTACTCTAGGTGATCTGCCCATGGTCACTCATCCACTGTCATGGGTTTTGCAGAAGTAGAAGAAGAATGCCTAATAAAGGAATAAAATTTGCCCTTTCTTCATTATTGGTCCAACATCATTAAATCAACTTATTCGCATCTTGTAGGAATAGAACTCACCTTCTTGTGGGGACCTGGTCTCAGTCACTCAGACTCCTGTCATCCATGTGGCAGGAGTAGAACTTACCTGTTCCTGGCACTCTACGCAAGACCACTCAGCTGCCTTTTGTCTCCACTGTAGGCATACAACTCACCTTTTCCAGGTGATTTGCCCAAGGTCACTCATCTACTGTCATGGGTTTTGCAGAAGAATACCTAATGAAGGAATAAAAATTATCCTTTCTATTTTGAAAATGCCAACAAACCAGGCAGATGGTTGTCGTATAAATTAAAAAAGGAAAATAGGGGCTATATATCAACTAGAGGACAGGAAGGGTAATTTGTTAAACAAAGAAGAGGACAAGCTTGAAATTGCCCAGGAATATTATGCAGCCCTATATAAAGAGGAGTAGATTCCAGAAGAGAAAATTGAGCAATAGCTGGCGAATGAGAAACTTTCACTGATAGCAGAGGAAGAAAGGGAAATGCTCAATAGAGAGGTCACAGCTGAGGAACTAAGGATAGCAATTTCAAAATTTAAAAACAAGTCGCCAGGCCCGGATGGGTTCCCAGGAGAATTATATAAAAATTTAGAAGAAATATTGTTACCAAAATTAGTGGAAATTTGTAATGAGGCGTTGATAGGCGCCAAAATTCCAGATTCGTGGAGGGAAGCGTATGTCACACTACTGCTGAAAGAAGGTACCGATCCAAAACAAATTCAAAATTACAGTCCAATCTCTCTTTTAAATACGGACTACAAAATATTCATGAGTTTAATGGCGGAAAGAATCAAAAAAATATTAAATACCTTGATACATAAGGATCAAAATGGATTTCTCCCTGGAAGGCAAATAAGAAATAATTTGAGAATAGTGATGGACACTCTAGAATACTACAAAGTGCATTCGGACAAACAGATGGCTTTAGTCTTCTTAGATGCCCAGAAAGCATTCGACAATCTAAATTGTAAATTTATGATCAAACAAATTAGGAAAATGGAATTTGGAACAAATTTTGAAAGGATGATAAAACTATCTATGACAATCAAAGAGCGAGCATTCTATTAAATGGAGACAGGACTAAAACATTTCAGATTAGGAAGGGGGTAAGACCAGGATGCCCCCTGTCACCATTACTGTTCATTCTGGCACTAGAAGTCTTGCTAAGGAGAATCAGGAATAATGATGAAATTAAGGGCTTGAAGATTAGGAAAGAGATATATAAAGCGCAAGCATTCGCGGATGATGTAGCATTGATTTTGGAGGACCCTTTAGAAACAGGACAAAAGTATCAAGATTTAAATTGAACAAAACTACAACTAAAATATTGACCAAGAATGTAACAGAGGTGCAAAAGAAAGAGATAGAGAAAAGGCTGGGTTTGCAAATTGTTAAAAAAAATAAAGTACCTAGGAATCTGGATAACACCAAGGTGTTTGTCCCTAAAGGAAGACAATTATGCATCCCTAATCAAGAAAATAAAACAAGACCTGGAGAGATGGGGGAAATTGCAGCTGTCACTCCTAGGCAAGATAGTTTCGATTAAGATGAGTATCCTGCCTAAATTACTATATTTGTACCAAACCATACCGGTAAATTTGGATAAAAAATTTTTTTTGGAACTAAATAAAATTATTAGGAAATTTGTCTGGGGGACAGGGGAGCCTAGGATTGCACTCAGAATTTAACAGGAAAAAAGGAATAATGGGGGTTTTGGACTTCCTGATTGGGAAATATATTACAAGGCAGCCAATTTAGTGTGGATAAGGGAATGGGCAACCCTAGAAAACAAAAGGATCCTAACCCTGGAAGGTCACGACTTGCAGAGAGGGTGGCATGTGTATTTATGGGATAAAGAGAAGAAAAAGAAAACTTATTTCCATAGGCATAAAATCAGAGACACACTAATACAAACATGGACTGAGATCAAGCAGCGGCAGTATATGAAAGTCCAAAAATGGCTTTCTACAATGGAGGCTTTGATATATCCCAATATGCTGGGAATGGAGAAAATGTGTAGATATAAGGACATTCTAGATGGCGGAGGAAATCTCAAATCCAATGACTCTTTGAGAGAACAAGGTATTAATATTGACTGGTGGCCATATCTACAAATAAAGTCTAGATACCAAAAAGATAAGGAGGAATTCGGCATAGAATTAGGATCAAACGGATTTGACAAGATTTTGATGGGAACGGGAAAAAAATGCTGGCCAAACTATACAATTATCTATTGGAATACAATAGGGTAGAAGAGACAATCAAAAATCAAATGATTGCATGGGAGAAGAACATTGGGCATAGCATAAATTTGAATGATTGGGAAGATACCTGGAATAAGAACTATAAATTGGCCAGATTTATAAATTGAAAAGAACTATAAATTGACCAGCTTACAAAGAGAACCAGTATAAAATGGTATATAGATGGCACTTAGCTCCTTCAAAGTAAGCAAAAATTTATCCAAATATAAATCCAAATTGTTGGAAATGTGGCCACCGCCAGGGTACCTTCTTCCATATGTGGTGGACATGCCCCGAAGTGAAAAAATATTGGAGTAAGATTCGGAAATGGATACAAGAAATAATTGGAGAAGATATTGAATTGGCACCGGAAACATTCCTCCTGGGAATTCAAAAAAGGGCCTACGGAAAAAAATAATACACATCACTACAGCTGCCAGATTGATATATGCACAATACTGGAAAGAAAAGGGATTACCACCACAAGAGCATAAAATTAGGAAAGTATTTGAATGCGCGGAGATGAGTAAATTAACTCATGAGATAAATGAGGATGAAAACTCATAATACTATACTGTATGGGAAGGGTGATATGAATGATTAATGATAAAATAAAGGAAGGAGTAAAGGATGGTGTGATCAATAAAAAGAATAAGTAAGTTAAGAGACACCATGTATATATCTTGAATATATGTATAAACACTGCTAGTAGAATTATAATATTATGTATTTCATAAAACCAATAAAATTTTGTTATATATATTAAAAAATTGTCCTTTCTTCGTTATTGGTCCAACATCATTAATTCAACTCGTTCGCATCTTTTAGGAGTAGAACTTACCTTTTCATGGGGAACTGGCCTGGGTCACTCAGACACCTGTGATCCATATTGCAGGAGGAGAACTTACCTGTTTCTGGCGCTCTACGCAAGACCATTTGTCTGCCTTTCATCTCCACTGTAGGCATAAAACTCATCTTTTCCTGGTGATCGGCCCACAGTCACTCATCCATTGTCATGGGTTTTGCAGAAGTAGAAGAAGAATGCCTAATGAAGGAATCAAAATTGTCCTTTCTTCGTTATTGGACCAACATCATTAATTCAACTCGTTCGCATCTTTTAGGAGTAAGCTTACCTTTTCATGGGGAACTGGCCTGGGTCACTCAGACGCCTGTGATCCATATTGCAGGGGGAGAACTTACCTGTTTCTGGCGCTCTACGCAAGACCATTTGTCTGCCTTTCATCTCCACTGTACGCATACAACTCACCTTTTCCAGGAGATTTGCCCAAGGTCACTCATCCACAGTCATGGGTTTTGCAGAAGAATACCTAATGAAGGAATAAAAATTGTCCCTTCTTCGTTATTGATCCAACATCATTAATTCAACTCGTTCACATCTTTTAGGATTAGAACTTACCTTTTCATGGGGAACTGGCCTGGGTCACTCAGCCTCCTGTGATGCGTATTGCAGGAGGAGAACTTACCTGTTTCTGGCGCTTTACGCAAGACCACTCGTCTGCCTTTCATCACCACTGTAGGCGTAAAAGTCACCTATTCCTGTGGATCAGCCTTCAGACACTCATCCACTGTCATCGGTTTTGCAGAAGTAGAAGAAGAATGCCTAATGAAGGAATAGAAATCCGCCTTTCTTGTTTATTAACCGAACATCATGAATTCAACTCATTCGCATCTTGTAGGAGTAGAACTCACCTTTTCATGGCGAACTGGCCTGGGTCACTCAGACTCCTGTGATCCGTATTGGAGAAGGAGAACTTACCTGTTCCTGGCCTTCTACACAAGACCACTCAGCTGTCTTTTGTCTCCACTGTAGGCATACAACTCACCTTTTCCAGGTGATTTGCCCAAGGTCACTCATCCACTGTCATGGGTTTTGTAGAAGAATACCTAATGAAGGGATAAAAATGGTCCTTTCTTTGTTATTGGTCCAACATCATGAATTCAACTCGTTTGCATGTGTTAGGAATAGAACTCACCTTTTCATGATGAACTGGCCTGGGTCACTCAGACACCTGTGATCCGTATTGGAGGAGGAGAACTTACCTGTTCCTGGCGCTCTATGCAAGACAATCGTCTGCCTTTCATCTCCACTGTAGGTGTAAAACTCATTTTTTACTGGTGATCAGCCCACAGTCACTCATCCCCTGTCGTGGGTTTTGCAGAAGTAGAAGAAGAATGCCTAATGAAGGAATAAAAATTGTCCCTTCTTCGTTATTGGTCCAACATCATTAATTCAACTCATTCGCATCTTGTAGGAGTAGAACTCACCTTTTCGTAGGGAACTGGCCTGGGTCACTCAAATGCCTGTGATCCGTATTGCAGGGGGAGAACTTACCTGTTTCTGGCGCTCTACGCAAGACCATTTGTCTGCCTTTCATCTCCACTGTACGCATACAACTCACATTTTCCAGGAGATTTGCCCAAGGTCACTCATCCACAGTCATGGGTTTTGCAGAAGAATACCTAATGAAGGAATAAAAATTGTCCCTTCTTCATTATTGGTCCAACATCATTAATTCAACTTGTTCACATCTTTTAGGAGTAGAACTCACCTTTTCGTGGAGAACTGGCCTAGGTCACTCAGACGCCTGTCATTCAAATTGCACGAGGTGAACTTACCTGTTCCTGGCGCTCTACACAAGACCACTTGTCTGCCTTTCATCTCCACTGTAGGCGTAAAACTCATCTTTTCCTGGTGGTCGGCCCACAGTCACTCATCCATTGTCATGGGTTTTGCAGAAGTAGAAGAAGAATGCCTAATGAAGGAATCAAAATTGTCCTTTCTTCGTTATTGGTCCAACATCATTAATTCAACTCGTTCGCATCTTTTAGGAGTAAGCTTACCTTTTCATGGGGAACTGGCCTGGGTCACTCAGACGCCTGTGATCCATATTGCAGGGGGAGAACTTACCTGTTTCTGGCGCTCTACGCAAGACCATTTGTCTGCCTTTCATCTCCACTGTACGCATACAACTCACCTTTTCCAGGAGATTTGCCGAAGGTCACTCATCCACAGTCATGCGTTTTGCAGAAGAATACCTAATGAAGGAATAAAAATTGTCCCTTCTTCGTTATTGGTCCAACATCATTAATTCAACTCATTCACATCTTTTAGGAGTAGAACTTACCTTTTCATGGGGAACTGGCCTGGGTCACTCAGCCTCCTGTGATGCGTATTGCAGGAGGAGAACTTACCTGTTTCTGGCGCTTTACGCAAGACCACTCGTCTGCCTTTCATCACCACTGTAGGCATAAAAGTCACCTATTCCTGTGGATCAGCCTTCAGACACTCATCCACTGTCATTGGTTTTGCAGAAGTAGAAGAAGAATGCCTAATGAAGGAATAGAAATCCGCCTTTCTTGTTTATTAATCGAACATCATGAATTCAACTCATTCGCATCTTGTAGGAGTAGAACTCACCTTTTCATGGCGAACTGGCCTGGGTCACTCAGACTCCTGTGATCCGTATTGGAGAAGGAGAACTTACCTGTTTCTGGCGCTCTACGCAAGACCATTTGTCTGCCTTTCATCTCCACTGTACGCATACAACTCACCTTTTCCAGGAGATTTGCCGAAGGTCACTCATCCACAGTCATGCGTTTTGCAGAAGAATACCTAATGAAGGAATAAAAATTGTCCCTTCTTCGTTATTGGTCCAACATCATTAATTCAACTCATTCACATCTTTTAGGAGTAGAACTTACCTTTTCATGGGGAACTGGCCTGGGTCACTCAGCCTCCTGTGATGCGTATTGCAGGAGGAGAACTTACCTGTTTCTGGCGCTTTACGCAAGACCACTCGTCTGCCTTTCATCACCACTGTAGGCATAAAAGTCACCTATTCCTGTGGATCAGCCTTCAGACACTCATCCACTGTCATTGGTTTTGCAGAAGTAGAAGAAGAATGCCTAATGAAGGAATAGAAATCCGCCTTTCTTGTTTATTAATCGAACATCATGAATTCAACTCATTCGCATCTTGTAGGAGTAGAACTCACCTTTTCATGGCGAACTGGCCTGGGTCACTCAGACTCCTGTGATCCGTATTGGAGAAGGAGAATTTACCTGTTCCTGGCCTTCTACACAAGACCACTCAGCTGTCTTTTGTCTCCACTGTAGGCATACAACTCACCTTCTCCAAGTGATCTGCCCAAGGTCACTCATCCACTGTCATGGGTTTTGCACAAGTAGAAGAAAAATGCCTAATGACGGAATAAAAATTGTCCTTTCTTCCTTATTGGTCCAACAACATTAATTCAACTCATTTGCATCTTCTAGGAGTAGAATTTACCTTTTCATGGGGAACTGGCCTGGGTCACTCAGACGCCTGTCACCCATATTGCAAGAGGAGAACATACCTATTCCTGGCGCTAAACGCAAGACCACTCGTCTGCCTGTCATCTCCATTGTAGACGTAAAACTCATCTTTCCTAATGAAGGAATAAAAATTGTCCTTTCTTCGTAATTGGACCAACATCACTATTTCACTTCCTGTCCATGTCGTGGAGTAGAACTCACCTTTTCATGGGGAACTGGCCTAGGTCATTCAGATGTCTGTCATTCACATTGCAGGAGGAGAACTTACCTGTTCCTAGCGCTCTACACAAGACCACTCGTCTCCCTGTTGTCTCCAATGTAGGCGAAAAACTCACCTTTTCCTGGTGATCAGCCCACAGTTACTTATCCACAATCTTGGGTTTTGCAGAAGTAAAAGAATGCCTAATGAAGCAATAAAAATTGTCCTTCCTTAGTTATTAGTCCAACATGATTAATTCAACTCGTTTGCATCTTCTAGGAGTAGAATTTACCTTTTCATGGGGAACGGACCTGGGTCACTCAGATGCCTGTGATCCGTATTTCAGGAGGAGAACTTACCTGTTCCTGGCACTCTACACAAGATCACTCAGCTGCCTTTTGTCTCCACTGTAGACATACAACTCACCTTCTCCAGGTGATCTGCCCAAGGTCACTCATCCCCTATCATGGGTTTTGCAGAAGTAGAAGAAGAATGCCTAATGAAGGAATAAAAATTGTCCTTTCTTCGTTATTGGTCCAACATCATTAATTCAACTCGTTTGCATCTTCTAGGAGTAGAATTTACCTTTTCATGGGGAACTGGCCTGGGTCACTCAGACGCTTGTGATCCGTATTGCAGGAGGAGAACTTACCTGTTCCTGGCTCTCTAAAGAAGATCACTCAACTGCCTGTCGTCTCCACTGGAAGCTTAAAACTCACCTTTTCCTGGTGTTCAGCCCAAGGTCACTCATCCCCTGTTGTGGGTTTTGCAGAAGTAGAAGAAAAATGCCTAATGACGGAATAAAAATTGTCCTTTCTGTGTGATTGGTCCAACATCATGAATTCAACTTGTTTCAATCTTGTAGGAGTATAACTCACCTTTTCATGGAGAACTGGCCTAAGTCACTCAGACGCCTGTCACCTATATTGCAAGAGGGGAACATACCTGTTCCTGGCGCTAAACGCAAGACCACTCATCTGGCTGTCATCTCCATTGTAGATGTAAAACTCATCTTTCCTAATGAAGGAATAAAAATTGTCCTTTCTTCGTAATTGGACCAACATCACTATTTCACTTTCTGTCCATGTCGTGGAGTAGAACTCACCTTTTCATGGGGAACTTGCTTAGGTCACTCAGATGCCTGTCATTCACATTGCAGGAGGAGAACTTACCTGTTCCTAGCGCTCTACACAAGAACACTCGTCTCCCTGTCGTCTCCAATGTAGGCGTAAAACTCACCTTTTCCTGGTGATCAGCCCACAGTTACTTATCCACAATCTTGGGTTTTGCAGAAGTAGAAGAATGCCTAATGAAGGAATAAAAATTGCCCTTTCTTTGTTATTGATCCAACATCATTAATTCAACTCGTTCGCATGGGTTAGGAATAGAACTTACCTTTTCATGGGGAACTGGCCTGGGTCACTCAGATGCCTGTGATCTGTATTGCAGGAGGAGAACTTACCTGTTCCTGGTGCTCTACGCAAGACCACTCAGCTGCCTTTCGTCTCCACTGTTGGCATTCAACTCACCTACTCTAGGTGATCTGCCCATGGTCACTCATCCACTGTCATGGGTTTTGCAGAAGTAGAAGAAGAATGCCTAATAAAGGAATAAAATTTGCCCTTTCTTCATTATTGGTCCAACATCATTAAATCAACTTATTCGCATCTTGTAGGAATAGAACTCACCTTCTTGTGGGGACCTGGTCTCAGTCACTCAGACTCCTGTCATCCATGTGGCAGGAGTAGAACTTACCTGTTCCTGGCACTCTACGCAAGACCACTCAGCTGCCTTTTGTCTCCACTGTAGGCATACAACTCACCTTTTCCAGGTGATTTGCCCAAGGTCACTCATCTACTGTCATGGGTTTTGCAGAAGAATACCTAATGAAGGAATAAAAATTATCCTTTCTATTTTGAAAATGCCAACAAACCAGGCAGATGGTTGTCGTATAAATTAAAAAAGGAAAATAGGGGCTATATATCAACTAGAGGACAGGAAGGGTAATTTGTTAAACAAAGAAGAGGACAAGCTTGAAATTGCCCAGGAATATTATGCAGCCCTATATAAAGAGGAGTAGATTCCAGAAGAGAAAATTGAGCAATAGCTGGCGAATGAGAAACTTTCACTGATAGCAGAGGAAGAAAGGGAAATGCTCAATAGAGAGGTCACAGCTGAGGAACTAAGGATAGCAATTTCAAAATTTAAAAACAAGTCGCCAGGCCCGGATGGGTTCCCAGGAGAATTATATAAAAATTTAGAAGAAATATTGTTACCAAAATTAGTGGAAATTTGTAATGAGGCGTTGATAGGCGCCAAAATTCCAGATTCGTGGAGGGAAGCGTATGTCACACTACTGCTGAAAGAAGGTACCGATCCAAAACAAATTCAAAATTACAGTCCAATCTCTCTTTTAAATACGGACTACAAAATATTCATGAGTTTAATGGCGGAAAGAATCAAAAAAATATTAAATACCTTGATACATAAGGATCAAAATGGATTTCTCCCTGGAAGGCAAATAAGAAATAATTTGAGAATAGTGATGGACACTCTAGAATACTACAAAGTGCATTCGGACAAACAGATGGCTTTAGTCTTCTTAGATGCCCAGAAAGCATTCGACAATCTAAATTGTAAATTTATGATCAAACAAATTAGGAAAATGGAATTTGGAACAAATTTTGAAAGGATGATAAAACTATCTATGACAATCAAAGAGCGAGCATTCTATTAAATGGAGACAGGACTAAAACATTTCAGATTAGGAAGGGGGTAAGACCAGGATGCCCCCTGTCACCATTACTGTTCATTCTGGCACTAGAAGTCTTGCTAAGGAGAATCAGGAATAATGATGAAATTAAGGGCTTGAAGATTAGGAAAGAGATATATAAAGCGCAAGCATTCGCGGATGATGTAGCATTGATTTTGGAGGACCCTTTAGAAACAGGACAAAAGTATCAAGATTTAAATTGAACAAAACTACAACTAAAATATTGACCAAGAATGTAACAGAGGTGCAAAAGAAAGAGATAGAGAAAAGGCTGGGTTTGCAAATTGTTAAAAAAAATAAAGTACCTAGGAATCTGGATAACACCAAGGTGTTTGTCCCTAAAGGAAGACAATTATGCATCCCTAATCAAGAAAATAAAACAAGACCTGGAGAGATGGGGGAAATTGCAGCTGTCACTCCTAGGCAAGATAGTTTCGATTAAGATGAGTATCCTGCCTAAATTACTATATTTGTACCAAACCATACCGGTAAATTTGGATAAAAAATTTTTTTTGGAACTAAATAAAATTATTAGGAAATTTGTCTGGGGGACAGGGGAGCCTAGGATTGCACTCAGAATTTAACAGGAAAAAAGGAATAATGGGGGTTTTGGACTTCCTGATTGGGAAATATATTACAAGGCAGCCAATTTAGTGTGGATAAGGGAATGGGCAACCCTAGAAAACAAAAGGATCCTAACCCTGGAAGGTCACGACTTGCAGAGAGGGTGGCATGTGTATTTATGGGATAAAGAGAAGAAAAAGAAAACTTATTTCCATAGGCATAAAATCAGAGACACACTAATACAAACATGGACTGAGATCAAGCAGCGGCAGTATATGAAAGTCCAAAAATGGCTTTCTACAATGGAGGCTTTGATATATCCCAATATGCTGGGAATGGAGAAAATGTGTAGATATAAGGACATTCTAGATGGCGGAGGAAATCTCAAATCCAATGACTCTTTGAGAGAACAAGGTATTAATATTGACTGGTGGCCATATCTACAAATAAAGTCTAGATACCAAAAAGATAAGGAGGAATTCGGCATAGAATTAGGATCAAACGGATTTGACAAGATTTTGATGGGAACGGGAAAAAAATGCTGGCCAAACTATACAATTATCTATTGGAATACAATAGGGTAGAAGAGACAATCAAAAATCAAATGATTGCATGGGAGAAGAACATTGGGCATAGCATAAATTTGAATGATTGGGAAGATACCTGGAATAAGAACTATAAATTGGCCAGATTTATAAATTGAAAAGAACTATAAATTGACCAGCTTACAAAGAGAACCAGTATAAAATGGTATATAGATGGCACTTAGCTCCTTCAAAGTAAGCAAAAATTTATCCAAATATAAATCCAAATTGTTGGAAATGTGGCCACCGCCAGGGTACCTTCTTCCATATGTGGTGGACATGCCCCGAAGTGAAAAAATATTGGAGTAAGATTCGGAAATGGATACAAGAAATAATTGGAGAAGATATTGAATTGGCACCGGAAACATTCCTCCTGGGAATTCAAAAAAGGGCCTACGGAAAAAAATAATACACATCACTACAGCTGCCAGATTGATATATGCACAATACTGGAAAGAAAAGGGATTACCACCACAAGAGCATAAAATTAGGAAAGTATTTGAATGCGCGGAGATGAGTAAATTAACTCATGAGATAAATGAGGATGAAAACTCATAATACTATACTGTATGGGAAGGGTGATATGAATGATTAATGATAAAATAAAGGAAGGAGTAAAGGATGGTGTGATCAATAAAAAGAATAAGTAAGTTAAGAGACACCATGTATATATCTTGAATATATGTATAAACACTGCTAGTAGAATTATAATATTATGTATTTCATAAAACCAATAAAATTTTGTTATATATATAAAAAAATTGTCCTTTCTTCATTATTGGTCCAACATTATTAATTCAACTTGTTTGCATCTTTTAGGAATAGAACTTACCTTTTTATGGGGAACTGGTCTGGGTCACTCAGACGCCTGTGATCCGTATTGCAGGAGGAGAATTTACCTGTTTCTGGCGCTCTATGCAAGATCACTCAGTTGCCTGTTGTCTCCACTAGAAGATTAAAACTCACCTTTTCCTGGTGATCAGCCCACAGTCTCTCATCCACTGTCATGGGTTTTCCAGAAGTAGAAGAAGAATGCCTAATGAAGGAATAAAAATTGCCCTTTCTTTGTTATTGGTCCAACATCATTAATTCAACTCGTTCGCATCTTGTAGGAGTAGTACTCACCTTCTCGTGGGGAACAGGTCTCAGTCACTCAGACTCCTGTCATTCAAGTTGCACGAGGTGAACTTACCTGTTCCTGGCGCTCTATGCAAGACCACTCAGCTGCCTTTTGTCTCCACTGTAGGCATACAACTCACTTTTTCCAGGTGATTTGCCCAAGGTCACTCATCCACTGTAATTGGTTTTGCAGAGGAATACCTAATGAAGGAATAAAAATGGTCCTTTCTTTGTTATTGGTCCAACATCATTAATTCAACTCGTTCGCATCTTTTAGGAATAGAACTTACCTTTTTATGGGGAACTGGCCTGGTTACTCAGACGCCTGTGATCCGTATTGCAAGAGGAGAACTTACCTGTTCCTGGCGCTCTATGCAAGATCACTCAGCTGCCTTTCATCTCCACTGTAGGCATGCAACTCACCTTCTCCAGGTGATCAGCCCACAGTCCTCATCCACTGTCATGGGTTTTGCAGAATTATCAGAATGCCTAATAAAGGAATAAAAATTGTCCTTCCTTGGTTATTAGTCCAACAACATTAATTCAACTCGTTCGCATCTTGTAGGAGTAGAACTCACCTTCTCGTGGGGAACTGGTCTCAGTCACTCAGACTCCTGTCATTCAAATTGCAGGAGGAGAACTTACCTGTTTCTGGCGCTACACACAAGACCACTCATCTGCCTGTGGTCACCACTGCAGGCGTATAACTCACCTTTTCCAGGTGAACAGTCACTCATCCACTGTCATCAGTTTTGCAGAAGTAGAAGAAGAATGCCTAATGAAGGAATAAAAATTGTCCTTTCTTCATTATTGGTCCAACATCATTAATTCAACTCGTTCACATCTTGTAAGAGTAGAACTCACTTTTTCGTGGGGAACTGGCCGGGGTCAGTCAGATGCCTGTCATTCAAATTGCAGGAGGAGAACTTATCTGTTTCTGGAGCTCTACACAAGATCACTCAGCTGCCTGTTGTCTCCACTGGAACCTTAAAACTCACCTTTTCCTGGTGATCATCCCATAGTCACTCATCCACTGTCATGGGTTTTGCAGAAGTATTAGAATGCCTAATGAAGGAATGAAAATTGGTCTTTCTTGGTTATTGGTCCAACATCATTAATTCAACTCATTCGCATCTTGTAGGAGTAGAACTCACCTTTTCGTGGGGAACTGGCCTGGGTCACTCAGACGCCTGTGATCCGTATTGCAGGAGAAGAATTTACCTGTTTCTGGCGCTCTATGCAAGATCACTCAGTTGCCTGTTGTCTCCACTAGAAGATTAAAACTCACCTTTTCCTGGTGATCAGCCCACAGTCTCTCATCCACTGTCATGGGTTTTCCAGAAGTAGAAGAAGAATGCCTAATGAAGGAATAAAAATTGCCCTTTCTTTGTTATTGGTCCAACATCATTAATTCAACTCGTTCGCATCTTGTAGGAGTAGTACTCACCTTCTCGTGGGGAACTGGCCTGGGTCACTCAAACGCCTGTGATCCATATTGCCAGAGGAGAATTTACCGGTTTCCGGCTGTCTATGCAAGATCACTCAGCTGCCTATTGTCTCCACTGGAAGCTTAAAATTCACCTTTTCCTGCTAAAGAACAGTTGCCAAATGAAGGAATAATAATTGTCCTTTCTTGGTTATTACTCCAACATCAATAATTCACTTCCTTGTAAGAGTAGAACCACATTTTCATGGGGAACTGGTGTAGGTCACTCAGACACCTGTCATCCATATTGGAGGAGGAGAATTTACTTGTTCCTGGCACTCTACGCAAGATCACTCAGCTGCCTGTCGTCTCCATTGTAGGCATAAAACTCACCTTTTCATGGTGTGGAGCCTACAATCAGTCATCTACTGTCATGGGTATTGCAGAAATAAAAGAAGAATGCCTAATGAAGGAATAAAAATTGCCCTTTCTTGGTTATTGGTCCAACATCAATAATTCAACTCATTCGCATCATATAGGAGTAGATCTCGGCTTGTCAATTCCCAGTCTGTGCGGCTCCACAAAAGACCAGCAGACGAAGATGGTTTGCAAGGCTTTTAATCACTGAACACAGATGAAAAAGTACAAGTAGAGTAATAGGTTCAAAGTCAGCACTGAGAGCAGCCGCCTTTCAGCGCTATTTATACATTATTTCCTGTTTAAACCACCATCCGGTAGCTAAAGCCAACCCCCATCAGCTGTTTGTCAGTTCTTTGTAGTTCCCGCCCTCCATGTGTCTCCTGTGTTCCATGATGTCATCAGAAGCTGACAGGCCATGTGGGGAGCCCGAAGCCTTTCCATTGCTGCTGTTTGTCTCCCGATGCCTTGCAAGTGTCTTCCGCTGCCCGGATCACTTCCCACCATCCCAGTTGTCATTGTAGGTATCTTTGGTGATCGCGTTTTCCCCATCCTTCCCATATGTGACGAATCCTGGCAGGGGCTCGACAGGCAGCTCCTCTCCAACATGGTTCCACCTGTAAGAAAGAGAGCAGAGGGGTCAGTTTTGTCAGTGATATACCCCAGTCCACTTGGCTTGTCTTGGTATTTGCAGTGAAACCGCCTTAGTAACCGTGCGGCGTGAATATCTGGCATCGCCACCCAGGTAACATCAGTGAATGGGTATCCTTTCCATTGCACTAAATATTAGACATTTCCCCTATGTAGTCTGGAGTTCAAAATCCTATCTATTTCATAGTGATCAGTATGTACCGGGCCCAGCGGGTCAGGAGGGTCACTGGTCCTTTCGGCTGTTACAGGTTTCAACAGACTACTGTCAAACACAGGCTGTATCTTACCCAATAGTGGTGATAGTTTTAGAGCAACTGAAAGGATTGATCACTCAGGTTATGCTAAATGGTCTCAAATACTTTGGCCCCAGTGTCCTACTCAGTATTCTGAATTTCAGGTACTTGGTTGACAGGTAGACCCGGTCTCCCACCTGGAACGGTTTATGATCTGCCCTTTTCTTGTCTGCGTATAATTTGTATTCTTCTGCGGCCTTCTGTAAGGCTATTTTAACCTTAGGCCAAACTATGCAGATCTTTTCTGCCCACCCAGATGGGGTCTCTGTGGTTTGCAAATGTGGTTCTAGGTCTGGGATCGCCAGGAATTCCATGCCATACACCATCTGGAAGAGGAAAAGGCCCGTGCTGTGGTGTACCACGTTATTGTAGGCCACCTCCGCGAAAGGTAAGAGGCTTGACCAGACTGATTGCTGGTATGACACGTAACACGTCAGCAATGGCTCCACCACCATAGCATTGGCTCGTTCAACAGCTCCATTGGTGCTGGGATGGAACGCCAAACTCAGCCCTTGGATGGATCCAATAAAACATACAAACTCTCTCCAGAACCTAGCGGTGAGCTGAACACCCCAGTCTGATACGATGCTCCTGGGTACCCCATGTAGGCGGTAGATATTTTGAAGAAACAGGCTCATTAGTCGCCGGGAGGAAGGTGTGCCCTTATATGGCATGAAATGAGTCTGCTTTGAGAACAAATCCACCACCGTCCATATCACCATATAGCCGTTACTACTAAGGAGATCGACTATGAAATCCATAGCAATTTCATCCCATGGCCTACTGGGATCAGCTACTGGTTGTAATAGGCCTATGGGTTTTCCTGACCTTGGTTTGGCTGACGCACATGTAGGACATCCCTTCACATAATCCTCAGTGTCCACCCGCATCTGTGGCCATCAAAATTGCCTTCTTACTAAATGTAATGTCTTCAAAAATCCAAAATGGCCAGCTGATTTGGCATCGTGGCATCATTTCAACACAGCAGTCTGGAGGCTGTTGGGGATATACAATTTTTCCCCTTTCCATGCCAAACCCTCCCTGTGAGTTACCAGAATCTGGTTATTCACTAGCCAAGGATTACTCAGTACAGCCAATTTCGGTCTGGAATGGGGTGTCTGGCTTAGTAATAGCTAGTACGCCTTTCAACGGCTGACCAGATGGTATGAGAGCTTTCACTACCTACTCCCATTTACTATTATATTGGGGCATACGGGACAAAGCATCAGCTAGGAAGTTTTTCCCAGCTGGAATGTACTTTAGGTGGAATGAGGATCGTTGGAAATACTGCGCCCACCTTACTTGTTTTGGGAACAACCTCCTCGGTGTTTGTAGGGCTTCCAGGTTCTTCTGATCTGTCCATACCTCAAATGCGTGTGGGGCCCCTTCAAGGAGATGTCACCAAGTCAGGAGCGCCCATGCATGGCGAATGACTCGTCCTCAAACCGGGAGCGGAGAGCCTACAGGAACCGGCCCAAATCTGTAAGTTCTCATGCATGATTGCTGTGCAGGCCAGCCACCCAATCCGCTGCCTCCCCCGTCAGTACTGCTGGAGTAGCCATCACCATCGCCCACTGGGATGGGTACCAACATCCATATAAGTCCATGTGGTTTATCACCTGATTGAGGAATAGGGCTACTTGGTCCAGGATTCCATCATATGTGGCCTGTATCGCCGGAGGGCCCCAGACTGCCTGGGGGCCTCATATCCCCAGAGCCCACAACGGAGCCGAGCCTGGTGGTCTAACCATACCAGCAGCCCTTCTATCCCCCTTCGCACAGCCCAGTGGGGGCCCCTGAGTCACCTTGTTTGGTGCCCTCTCCGGCATCACCTTACTTGGCACTTGCTTTGCTCCTCTAATAACCTCCCCCAAGGAGAAAGCTTGGTCCCATTGCACCGGGTATTTAATAGCTCGGCTGGGTGCCTGGTCCATTTGGAGCTTCGGACTATCAAGATGGAACCGGGTTTCCGAGCTAGTAACCCCAGTGTCCTACCATGACTCATGAGGAGGTTCAAGTCCCGTTACCCAAGGTTGTCAGGATGGGGCATCACCAAAGCTGGCCTCCCCAAACCATTCCCAGAGTGTATCCATTGTACTGGGGCCAGGGCCTGTGGAGTAACTCCACTCCCCCTCCTCATCCTCCATTCAATGCCTCTCGATCCACCCCTGAAAAAAACGTTCCTTCACAAGGAGGTATTGGCATCCTAGATCCAGTAATGCTACTAAGAGCTTACCTCCATTCTCCTGTGGCTGTCTGTCCAGTCCTCGCTCTCTGGTTTTGTTGATCTTCGTCTGCACACCCTGCACTCCATGTCTGCGGAACCTTGGGTCTAACCATGGGTTGGTCAATACACTCCTGCGCCTCCTCTTCCATTGGGCCTTCCTCTGCCACTTCCTCTGCCACCGTTTCCTCTGCCACAATGTGCATCAGCTGTTTGTCGGTTCTTTGTATTTCTCGGTCTCTGGGTGTCTCCTGTGTTCTGTGAGTCATCAGAAGCCAACAGGCCATGAGGCAGCCTTCCTATTGCTGCTGATGGCCCCCCCCCCGATGCCTCGCAACTGCCGTCCGCCACACGGATCACCTCCCACCGTCCCGGGTGTCATTGTAGGTATCTTCGGTGACCGCGTTTCCTGCATTCCTACCATATGTGATGAGTCCCAGCAGGGGCTCGAAAGAAGAAATCACCTTTTCGTGGGAAACTGGCCTAGTTCACTCAGAGATGCCTGTCATTCACATTGCAGGAGGATAACTTACCTGTTCCTGATGCTCTACTCAAGATCAATCACCTTGGTGATCAGCCCAGAGTCACTCATCCAGTCATGGGTTTTGCAGAAGTAGAAGAAGAATGCCTAATGAAGGAATAAAAAGTGCACTTTCTTCGTTATTGGTCCAACATCATTAATTCAACTCATTCACATCTTGTAAGAGTAGAACTCACTTTTTCATGGGGAACTGGCAGGGGTCACTCAGACGCCTGTCATTCACATTGCAGGAAGAGAACTTACCTGTTCCTGACGCTCTACCCAAGATCAATCAGTTACCTGTCATCTCCACTGTAGGCATAAAACTCACCATTTCCTGGTGATCAGCCCACAGTCAGTCATCCACTGTCATGGGTTTTGCAGAAATAGAAGAAGAATGCCTAATGAAGGAATAAAAATTGCCCTTTCTTCGTTATTGGTCCAACATCATTAATTCAACTCATTCGCATCCTGTAGGAGTAGAACTCACCTTTTCGTGGGGAACTGGCCTAGGTCACTCAGACGCCTGTCATTCACATTGCAGGAGGTGGACTTACTTGTTCCTGGCGCTCTATGCAAGACCACTCGTCTGCCTGTCGTCTCCACTGTACGTGTAAAACTCACCTTTTCCTGCCTCACGATGCCTCGAAACTGTCTTCCGCCACACAGATCACCTCCCACCCTCCCGGGTGTCATTGTAGGTATTTTCGGTGAATGTGCTTCCCGCATCCCTCCAATATGTGATGAGTCCTGGCAGGGGCTCGAAAGGAGAACTCACCTTTTCGTGGGGAACTGGCCTAGGTCACTCAGACACCTGTCATTCACATTGCAGGAGGTAAACTTTCCTGTTCCTGGCGCTCTACGCAAGACCACTCATCTGCCTGTCGTCTCCACTGTAGACGTAAATCTCACCTTTTCCTGGTGATCAGTCCACAGTCACTCATGCACTGTCATGGGTTTTGCAAAAAAAGAAGAATAACGCCTAATGAAGGAATAAAAATTGTCCTTTCTTAGTTATTGATCCAACATCATTAATTCAACTCATTCGCATCTTGTAGGATTAGAACTCACCTTTTCGTGGGGAACTGGCCTGGGTCACTCAAACGCCTGTCATTCACATTGCAGGAGGAGAACTTACCTGTTCCTGGCGCTCTACGCAAGACCACTCATCTGCCTGTCGTCTCCACTGCAGGCATATAACTCACCTTGTCCTGGTGATCAGCCCACAGTCACTCATCCACTGTCATCGGATTTCCAGAAGTAGAAGAAGAATGCCTAATGAAGGAATAAAAATTGTCCTTTCTTCGTTATTGGTCCAACATCATTAATTCAACTCGTTTGCATCTTTTAGGAGTAGAACTCATCTTTTCTTGGGAAACTGGCCTAGGTCACTCAGACGCCTGTCATTCACATTGCAGGAAGAGAACTTACCTGTTCCTGACGCTCTACCCAAGATCAATCAGTTACCTGTCATCTCCACTGTAGACGTAAATCTCACCTTTTCCTGGTGATCAGCCCACAGTCACTCATGCACTGTCATGGGTTTTGCAAAAAAAGAAGAATAATGCCTAATGAAGGAATAAAAATTGTCCTTTCTTAGTTATTGATCCAACATCATTAATTCAACTCATTCGCATCTTGTAGGATTAGAACTCACCTTTTCGTGGGGAACTGGCCTGGGTCACTCAAACGCCTGTCATTCACATTGCAGGAGGAGAACTTACCTGTTCCTGGCGCTCTATGCAAGACCACTCATCTGCCTGTCGTCTCCACTGTACGTGTAAAACTCAGCTTTTCCTGCCTCCCGATGCCTCAAAACTGTCTTCCGCCACACAGATCACCTCCCACCCTCCCGGGTGTCATTGTAGGTATTTTCGGTGAACGTGCTTCCCGCATCCCTCTAATATGTGATGAGTCCCGGCAGGGGCTCGAAAGGAGAACTCACCTTTTCATGGGGAACTGGCCTAGGTCACTCAGACACCTGTATTCACATTGCAGGAGGTGAACTTTCCTGTTCCTGGCGCTCTACACAAGACCACTCGTCTCCCTGTTGTCTCCACTGTAGGCGTAAAACTCACCTTTTCCTGGTGATCAGCCCACAGTCACTCATCCACTGTCATGGGTTTTGCAGAAGTAGAGGAAGAATGCCTAATGAAGGAATAAAAATTGTCCTTTCTTAGTTATTGGTCCAACATCATTAATTTAACTCGTTCGCATCTTGTAGGAGTAGAACTCACCTTTTTGTGTGGAACTGGCCTGGTGTTGTGGCCCGCCAGCAGCCTACACGGATTGTGGCTAATCCTGACGAGGAATCTGGTGCGGGGTTGCGCCAGCAGCCTGCCTTGCCGGCTCTCGCGTTGGACAGCGAGGAGGCTGAAGAGGATGTTTGCCAGAGGCAGAGGCTCAGCCAGGGCCTTCAGAACCTCCAGAGGCTCCTTCAAGTGGAGAGAGTGAAGTGGAGGAGCCTCTCCTCAATGCTCGAGTATGCAGGGCTGCCAAAAGGCAGGAGTGGCTACTCAGGAGGAGGAGGTCTACTCGAGAGTAGGGCTTGTGGATAATTGGCCACTCCTTTAGTCTATTTAAGTTGCACGCAGCTAGTGCGTTCTTGCTGGAAACAACTCGTATTATTATCACAGTATTTGGCTTATCATATCTTGTTTTCAGGGCTGATTGCCAACCTTTGCCGGTCTTCTTTATTCTTGCTACTTAATAAATTTGATAAGGACCATTAGTGTGTGTCAATATCCTCGGAAATCCGGAGCTGGGGCAGAACAGTTTGTTTCCAGCCAACAAAAACACACACCACAGCTTTGAAGACAATGGAGGAGCTGTATGAAGAGAATGTGTAGCTTCGGCAACAGTTAACTTTGATGGCTGCTCAGATGGCTCAGCTTCAAAGCCAAATGGCTTCTTCTCTGCCACCTCCTCTGCCTGCTCCACCTCCTCGGAGAAGCTGCTCAGTAACTGTGCCTGATAAATTTGCTGGTAATGTGGAAATGTTTCCAGCTTTCTTTGGACAATACCATCTGTTCATGAGCTTACGAGCTGAGGACTTTTCACAGGACAGAGATAAAGTCAGGTTTATTATCAGCTTGCTATCCGGCTCGGCAGCTTGTTGGGCCCCGCCCTTGTTGGTTCAGAACAGCCCGTTGCTCAATGATTTTGGGGGGTTTTGTGAGCACCTGCGGCTGATGTATGAGGACTGTATTAAAGCTCAAACCTCCTCCAGATGCCTGAAGGCCTTGAAGCAAGGCCAGCTGCCACATCAGTGAGTTCCGTTTGATAAGCCAGGACTCAGCATGGAACGAGGCAGCAAATATGGCTGCCTTCCATGAGGGTTTGTCAGACGCGTTGCAGGACGAGTTGGCCAGAGTGGACATTCCTCCAACTCTGAACGAGCTGTGTCGCCTGTGCCTCAGGATCGATGCGAGGTTACAGCATCGGCCCTCATGTCGTACCCCTCCGGAACCCTGTGTGGCCCAGTTGTATCTGAAGCTCCAGCTCCAAGGGAGGAGCCCATGGAGATCGGTGCAGCCAGACCCCGCCTGTCCAGAGCTGAGAAGGACAGATGCTGGGCAGGGGGGTTGTGTTTATATTGTGAGGAGCCTGGACACTTCACTGCCTCTTGCGCCAAGAAGCGACATAGCCCGCCGGCTCCTGGTCCCATACCACAGCCCCGCTTAACCTGTCGGGAAATGGGCGGAGCCTGATCTAGGGGAGACCTGGGGTCGGGCATGTACCAACACAGACTCACGCCCTGCAGAAGTGGACTCTGGACCCCCTCGCCATTTGATTCTCAACACTAAGATCTTCCTTGCCGACAACCCCCAAGGGATCCCAGCTCATGGGACTCCGGTGCGACGACCAACTTAATTGGATGAGGCGTTCGCCACTCACTTTGCTGTTCCCCTGTATCCCGTGGATCCTCCCATGGTCATGGAGACCATCCATGGTCGGGTGCTTCTGTCCGGGCCAATTAAGGCCGCCACTTAGCCCATGTGCCTGACCATCGGTAGGCATGAGGAGGCGATCCAATTTTACGTCACATCCGGACTGCATTTCCCTTTAGTTTTGGGCCTGGCTTGGCTTCGGATTCATGACCCACACGTTCTTTGGTCCCAGAATTTCTTGTCGTTCCTGAGCCTGCAGTGTGTGGATCATACTCGCCAAGTGTGCACAGGCCAGGTGCAGGGTCCACTTGCGGTCTCTTTGCCGGACGAACTTTTGGACTTTGCGGACGTCTTTAGCGAAAAAGAGGCGGACCAGTTGCCCCCACACCGGCCGTACGATTGTCCCATCGACTTAATCCCGGATGCACCGCTCCCTGTGGGGAGGTTGTACTCGATGTCAGACCCTGAACTGGTGGCATTAAGGGAATTCGTGGACAAAAACCTGGCCCGGGGTTTTATCCAGCCCTTGTCTGCTCCGGTCCTCTTTGTCAAGAAGAAAACTGGAGACTTGCATCTGTGCTGTGACTACCGGAAACTGAATGCCATTACGGTGCGGAACCAGTACCCTCTACCCTTGATCCCTGAACTTTTAGAGAGACTCCAGAGGGCTACCGTGTTTACCAAACTGGACCTGCATGGCGCCTACAATCTGGTTCGGGTCCGAGAAGGGGATCAGTGGAAGACAGCGTTCGGCACCAGGTATGGCCACTTTGAATATACGGTCATTCCGTTTGGACTAACCAACGTTCCCGCTATCTTCCAGAATTTTATGAACGATATTTTCTGGGATCTTTTGGACCACTTCGTGGTGGTGTACCTCGACGGCATCCTGATTTTCTCCATATCCAGGAAAAGTCATCTCCAACATTTCCGTCTGGTCTTGCTCTGTGACCACCATGACCACCAGTTGTACGCCAAGCTGGAGAAGTGCCAGTTCCTCCAGTCGACCTCTTGGGCCATCGCATTTCTCCCGAGGGCATCGCAATGGATCGGAGCAAGGTCGAGGCATTGAGAAGTTGGCAACCTCCCAATCGGGTGAAAGATGTTCAGTGACTCCTAGGCTTTGCCAACTATTACCGGACTTTCATCCCCGGATTCGCCACTCTGACCGCGCCCCTCACCCGACTCCTGCAAAAGAAAGTCCCGTTCCTGTGGGGCGACCCGAGCAGCGAGCGTTCCTTTTTTTTAAAAAAAATAATTTTTATTGATTTTATTAACATACATAAATCATAATATATAATATATAACAATATACACAATACAAACAATCAACAAGTGCTCCTGCACCCCTTGGGATCATTCCTGCTTCCAAAATCTTAAAGCTTCTTCTGGTGGTGGTATCCCCCTTCCACCCGAAAACACATATATTAGGAACTGTTTCCAGATTCCATTGAATTCATTTACTTTCATTATGCCCCTCCTTACTTTAATATTACAAGTCAGTTTATCATTTATGGCAATATCCCATACTTCCTTATACCATTCTTCCAAACAACAATCACCTCATATCTTCCAGTTCCTAGAAATCATTAACCTTGCTGCGGTCAACAAATTTGTTATCAACTCTTTAGTCTTTTTTACACTTTATATCTTCCAATAGTGAGAGTAATGCTACCTTTGGTGCCTCTTCTACCTTTATTCCTACAATTTCTTTAATCTCCTTAAACATCATCTTCCACAATTGTTGCACAAATTTACAATCCCACCACATATGTAAATACGTTCCTTTTTCCCCATAAACTCTCCAACAGTTATCTGAATAGTTCTGATTCATATTGCTTAATCAGCAGGCGTTCCTGACCTTAAAGCAGGCCTTCATGTCCAAACCAATCCTCAAGCATCCTGACCCGCAGCGTCCATTTGTGGTCGAGACAGACGCGTCGGATATTGCAGTCAGTGCGGTGTTACTCCAGGCTCGCGTGGATGGTGGAACTCTTTTCCCATGCGCTTACTACTCCCAGAAGTTGAATCCTTCCGAGCGCAACTATACCATCTGGGAAAAAGAGCTCCTGGCCATCAAGACCGCGTTTGAGACCTGGAGACACTACCTCGAGGGGGCCCGACATCAGGTGGAAGTCCGGACAGACCACAAGAATCTGGAGTTTCTGCAGACCGCACGGAAGCTCAATCAACGCCAGATTCGGTGGTCCTTCTTCTTTACCCATTTTAATTTTAAAGTTACCTACATCCCGAGTGGGCACAATCAACAGGCAGATGCGTTCTCCAGGAAGCCCGACTACGCCCAAACCAAGGACCCGCTTCCACCTCGGACGATTCTTCCCGTCGAGTTGTTCGCTGCCGTCTAGGAACCTGTCAATTTACTGGGTCAGATCCGGGAGGCGCAGAGGCAGGACGCCTTCGTCGACTGGCGGAAGCAGGAGGTAGGACCCGACTCTCCCTGGACGTTTACCGATGACCTCTTGAGGTATCGGGAGAGGCTTTATGTTTCATCGGGGCCGCTTAGTCTCATTTTGTCCCAGTGCCATGACAACCCTGCGGCGGGGCATTTCGGTTTGTTCAAGACTCTGAATTTGGTGTTGCGGACTTTCTGGTGGCCTCGTCTCCATCATGATGTGCAATCCTATGTGACCTCTTGCATTTGTTGTCGGACATGGGCACTCCCCCAGGACGACTTCAGCCTTTGCCGACCCCCTAGAGACCTTGGGGTGTCATCTCGATGGACTTTCTCATGGACTTGCCCCCGTCCTCGGGTTTCACGATGGTGTTCGTGGTGGTGGACATGTTAACGAAGATGGCGCACTTCTTACCCTGCCGGGGAATGCTGACAGCTCGCGCCACCGCTCACATGTTCATCCAGCATGTTTTCTGGCTCCATGGACTACCGGATCGGGTAGTGTTGGACAGAGGGACTCAGTTCTCCACCCAGTTCTGGAAAGGGGTGATGTTGGCCCTGGACGTTAAGATCTGCTTATCGTCGGCTCATCAAAACGAAACTGATGGCAGGACTGAAAAGGTCATTGGGATCTTAAAGCAATACCTGCGCTGCTTTGTCAATCAACAACAAGAAAATTGGACAGAGTACCTAGCAGTCGCGGAGTTTGCGTTCAATAATTCCCAGCACACCTCCACCAAGACCACCCCTTTCCTAGCCAACCTGGACTATCACCCGCACTTCTTCCCGCTCACAACCCTGGACTCCCCGGTTCCAGTAGCGGATAATTTCTTGGCGGAGCTCCAGGCCATGAATCAGCTGATGAAGCAGTACCTCAACAAGGCTAAGGATGATTACAAAAGGGTCGCAGACCACTCTCGGTGAACCACACCCCCGTTGGCTGTTGGGGATCGCGTGTGGTTGTCAACGAAGCATCTCCCCTCAGACCGGCCAGGGAGAAAACTGGAAAATCGGTTCATCGGACCTTTCCTGGTAGAGGCGGTCATCAATCCTCTGGCCTATCGCCTGACCCTGCCTCGGTCTTTGACAATCCACCCAGTGTTTCATCGATCCCTCCTGATTCCTGAACGGTCTACTTGTCCGCTCAGTCAACTGGATCATCCTCCACCCGCTTCCCATGACAGGGAGGGATCGCCAGAGTACGAGGTAGCAAGTATTCAAGACTCTTGGTGGTTGAAGGGTCAGTTTCAATACCTCATCGAGTGGAAGGGTAATGGGCCGGAGGATTTTACATGGGAGGATGCGACCTCTGTTCATGCTCAGGACCTGGTTTGCGCCTTCCACGAGCAGTTCCCGTCCCGACCACATCCAGATCAACAGATTCGGGGGAAGGGCCCTGAGGTGAAGGATAGTGTTGTGGCCCGCCAGCGGACTGCGCGGATCGTGGCTGATCCCGACGACGAAGAGGCTGGTGTGGGGTTGCGCCAGCAGCCTGCGCAGCTGGCGCTCGCGTCGGACAGCGAGGAGGCTGAAGAGAATGTGGTGCCAGAGGCAAGGACTCAGCCATGGCCTTCAGAACCTCCAGAGGCTCCTTCAAGTGGAGAGAGCGAAGTGGAAGAGCCTCTCCTCAATGCTCGAGCATGCAGGGCTGCCAAAAGGCAGGAGTGGCTACTCAGGAGGAGGAGGTCTACTCTAGAGTAGGGCTTGTGGATAATTGGCCACTCCCTTGGCCTATTTAAGTCACACGAAGCTAGTGCGCTCTTGCTGGAAACAACTCATGTTATTATCAGAATATTTTGGTTTATCATATCTTATTTTCTAGGCTGGTTAACAACCTTTGCCGGTTTGTTTATTCTTGCTACTTAATAAATTAGATAAAGACCGTTGATGTGTGTCAATATCCTCGGAAATCCGGAGCTGGGGCAGAACACCTGAATAACTCAGACGCCTCTCATCAGTATTGGAGGAGGAGAACTTACCTATTCCTGGCTCTCTACACAAGACCACCTATCTGCCTGTAGTCTGCACTGGAAGCTTAAAACTCACCTTTTCCTGGTGATCAGCCCACAATTACTTATCCACTGTTTTACAGAAGTAGAAAAATGCCTAATGAAGGAATAAAAATTGTCCTTTCTTGGTTATTGGTCCAACATCATTAATTCAACTCATTCACATCTTGCAGGACTAGAACTCACCTTTTCATGGGGAACTGGCCTGGGTCACGCAGATGCCTGTCATTCACATTGCAGGAGGAGAACTTACCTGTTCCTGGCGCTCTACACAAGACCACTCGTCTGTCTGTCTTCTTCACTGAAAGCTAAAAACTCACCTTTTCCTGGTGATCAGCACACAGTCACTCATCCACCGTCTTGGTTTTTGCAGAAGTAGAAAAACACCTAATGAAGGAATAATAATTGTCCTTTCTAAGTTGTTGGTCCAACATCATTAATTCAACTCATTCGCATCTTTTAGGAGTACAACTCACCTTTTCATGGGAAACTGGCCTAGGTCACTCAGACGCCTGTCATTAACATTGCAGGAGGTGAACTTACCTGTTCCTGGCGCTCTACGCAAGGCCACTCATCTGCCTGTTGTCTCCACTTCAGGCGTAAAACTCACCTTTTCCTGGTGATCAGCACACAGTCACTCATCCATTGTCTTGGTTTTTGCAGAAGTAGAAGCTTTCCTAATGAAGGAATGAAAATTGTCCTTTCTTGGTTATTGGTACAACATCATTAATTCAACTCATTCCCATCTTGCAGGAGTAGATCTCACCTTTTCATGGGGAACTGGCCTGGGTCACTCAGACGCTTGAAATTCACATTGCAGGAGGAGAACTAACCTGTTCCTGGAACTCTATGCCGGACCACTCGTCTGTCTGTCTTCTCCACTGAAAGCTTAAAACTCACCTTTTCCTGGTGATCAGCACGCAGTCACTCATCCACTGTCTTGGGTTTTGCAGAAGTAGAAGAATGCCTAAGGAAGGAATAAAAATTGTCCTTTCTTGGTTGTTTGTCCAACATCATTCATTCAACTCATTCGCATCTTGTAGCAGTAGAACTCACCTTTTCATGGGGAACTGGCCTGGGTCACTCAGATGCCTGTACTTCACATTACAGGATTAGAATTTACCTATTCCTGTGGCTCTACACAAGACCACTCGTCTCCCTGTCGTCTCCACTGGAAGCTTAAAACTCACCTTTTCCTGGTGATCAGCGCGCAGTCACTCATCCACTGTATTGGGTTTTGCAGAAGAAGAAGAATGCCTAATGAAGGAATAAAAATTGTCCTTTTTTGGTTGTTTGTCCAACATCATTAATTCAACTCATTCGCATCTTGTAGGAGTAGAACTCACCTTTTCATGAGGAACTGGCCCAGGTCCCTCAGATGTCTGTCATTCACATTACAGGATTAGAATTTACCTATTCCTGTCGCTCTACACAAGACGACTCGTCTGCCTGTCTTCTCCACTGTAGGTGTAAAACTCACCTTTTCCTGGTGATCAGCACGCAGTTACTCATCCACTGTCTTGGTTTTTGCAGAAGTAGAAAAACGCTTAATGAAGGAATAAAAATTGTCCTTTCTTGGTTATTTGTCCAACATCATTAATTCAACTCATTCACATCCTGTAGGAGTAGAACTCACCTTTTCATGTGGAACTGGCCTAGGTCACTCAGACACCTGTGATCCGTATTGCAGGAGGAGAATTTACCTGTTCCTGGCACTCTACACAAGACCATTCGTCTCCCTGTCGTCTCCACTGGAAGCTTAAAACTCACCTTTTGCTGGTGATCAGCATGCAGTCACTCATCCACTGTCTTGGTTTTTGCAGAAGCAGAAAAACGCCTAATGAAGGAATAAATATTTTCCTTTTTTTGTTATTGGTCCACATCATTAATTCAACTTGTTCGCATCTTTCAGGACTAGAACTCACCGTTTCATGGAAAAATGGCCTCGGTTACTCAGATGCCTGTGATCCGTATAGCAGGAAGAGAACTTACCTGTTCCTGGCACTCTACGCAAGACCATTCATCTCCCTGTTGTCTCCACTGTAGATGTAAAACTCACCTTTACCTGGTGATCAGCGAAATGTCACTCCTCCACTCTCATGGCTTTTGCAGAAGTAGAAAAACGCCTAATGAAGGAGTAAAAATTGTCCTTTTTTGGTTATTAGTCCAACATCATTAATTCAACTCATTCGCATCCTGTAGGAGTAGAACTCACCTTTTCATGGGGAACTGGCCTAGGTCACTCAGACGCCTGTCATTCACATTGGAGGAGGTGAACTTACCTGTTCCTGGCGCTCTACACAAGACCATTCGTCTCCCTGTCGTCTCCACTGTAGGTGTAAAACTCACCTTTTCCTGGTGATCAGCCCACAGTCACTCATCCACTCTCATGGGTTTTGAAGAAGTAGAAAAATGCCTAAGGAAGGAATAAAAATTGTCCTTTCTTGGTTATTTGTCCAACGTCAATAATTCAACTTGTTCGCATCTTTTAGGAGTAGAACTCACCTTTTCATGGGGAACTGGCCTAGGCACTCAGACGCCTGTCATTCACATTGCAGAAGGTGAACTTACCTGTTCCTGGCGCTCTACACAAGACCATTCGTCTCCCTGTCGTCTCCACTGTAGGTGTAAAACTCACCTTTTCCTGGTGATCAGCCAACAGTCACTCATCCACTCTCATGGGTTTTGCAGAAGTAGAAAAATGCCTAATGAAGGAATAAAAATTGTCCTTTCTTGGTTATTTGTCCAACGTCAATAATTCAACTCATTCGCATCCTGTAGGAGAAGGACTCACCTTTTCATGGGGAACTGGCGTTCGTCACTCAGACGCCTGTCATTCACGTTGCAGGAGGAGAACTTACCTGTTCCTGGCACTCTACACAAGACGACTTGTCTGCTGGTCTTCTCCACTGTAGGTGTAAAACTCACCTTTTCCTGGTGATCAGCACGCAGTCAGTCATCCACTGTCTTGGTTTTTGAAGAAGTAGAAAAACGCTTAATGAAGGAATAAAAATTGTCCTTTCTTGGTTATTTGTCCAACGTCATTAATTCAACTCGTTTGCATCTTCTAGGAGTAGAATTTACCGTTTCATGGGGAACTGGCCTGGGTCACTCAGATGCCTGTGATCCGTATAGCAGGAGGAGAACTTACCTGTTCCTGGTGCTCTACGCAAGACCACTCAGCTGCCTTTCGTCTCCACTGTAGGCATTCAACTCACCTACTCCAGGTGATCTGCCCACAGTCACTCATCCCCTGTCATGGATTTTGCAGAAGTAGAAGTAGAATGCCTAATGAAGGAATAAAAATTGTCCTTTCTTGGTTATTTGTCCAACATCATTCATTCAACTCATTCGCATCCTGCAGGAATAGAACTCACCTTTTCATGGGGAACTGGCCTAGGTCACTCAGACGCCTGTCATTCACGTTGCAGGAGGAGAACTTACCTGTTCCTGGCACTCTACACAAGACGACTCGTCTACCTGTCTTCTCCACTGTAGGTGTAAAACTCACCTTTTCCTGGTGATCAGCACGCAGTTACTCATCCACTGTCTTGGTTTTTGCAGAAGTAGAAAAACGCTTAATGAAGGAATAAAAATTGTCCTTTCTTGGTTATTTGTCCAACATCATTAATTCAACTCATTCGCATCCTGTAGGAGTAGAACTCACCTTTTCATGTGGAACTGGCCTAGGTCACTCAGACACCTGTGATCCGTATTGCAGGAGGAGAACTTACCTGTTCCTGGCACTCTACACAAGACCATTCGTCTCCCTGTCGTCTCCACTGGAAGCTTAAAACTCACCTTTTGCTGGTGATCAGCATGCAGTCACTCATCCACTGTCTTGGTTTTTGCAGAAGAAGAAAAACGCCTAATGAAGGAATAAATATTTTCCTTTTTTTGTTATTGGTCCACATCATTAATTCAACTTGTTCGCATCTTTCAGGACTAGAACTCACCGTTTCATGGAAAAATGGCCTCGGTTACTCAGATGCCTGTGATCCGTATAGCAGGAAGAGAACTTACCTGTTCCTGGCACTCTACGCAAGACCATTCATCTCCCTGTTGTCTCCACTGTAGATGTAAAACTCACCTTTACCTGGTGATCAGCGAAATGTCACTCCTCCACTCTCATGGCTTTTGCAGAAGTAGAAAAACGCCTAATGAAGGAGTAAAAATTGTCCTTTTTTGGTTATTAGTCCAACATCATTAATTCAACTCATTCGCATCCTGTAGGAGTAGAACTCACCTTTTCATGGGGAACTGGCCTAGGTCACTCAGACGCCTGTCATTCACATTGGAGGAGGTGAACTTACCTGTTCCTGGCGCTCTACACAAGACCATTCGTCTCCCTGTCGTCTCCACTGTAGGTGTAAAACTCACCTTTTCCTGGTGATCAGCCCACAGTCACTCATCCACTCTCATGGGTTTTGCAGAAGTAGAAAAATGCCTAATGAAGGAATAAAAATTGTCCTTTCTTGGTTATTTGTCCAACGTCAATAATTCAACTCATTCGCATCCTGTAGGAGTAGGACTCACCTTTTCATGGGGAACTGGCCTTCGTCACTCAGACGCCTGTCATTCACGTTGCAGGAGGAGAACTTACCTGTTCCTGGCACTCTACACAAGACGACTCGTCTGCTTGTCTTCTCCACTGTAGGTGTAAAACTCACCTTTTCCTGGTGATCAGCGCGCAGTCACTCATCCACTGTCTTGGTTTTTGAAGAAGTAGAAAAACGCTTAATGAAGGAATAAAAATTGTCCTTTCTTGGTTATTTGTCCAACGTCATTAATTCAACTCGTTTGCATCTTCTAGGAGTAGAATTTACCTTTTCATGGGGAACTGGCCTGGGTCACTCAGATGCCTGTGATCCGTATAGCAGGAGGAGAACTTACCTGTTCCTGGTGCTCTACGCAAGACCACTCAGCTGCCTTTCGTCTCCACTGTAGGCATTCAACTCACCTACTCCAGGTGATCTGCCCACAGTCACTCATCCCCTGTCATGGATTTTGCAGAAGTAGAAGTAGAATGCCTAATGAAGGAATAAAAATTGTCCTTTCTTGGTTATTTGTCCAACATCATTCATTCAACTCATTCGCATCCTGCAGGAATAGAACTCACCTTTTCATGGGGAACTGGCCTAGGTCACTCAGACGCCTGTCATTCACGTTGCAGGAGGAGAACTTACCTGTTCCTGGCACTCTACACAAGACAACTCGTCTGCCTGTCTTCTCCACTGTAGGTGTAAAACTCACCTTTTCCTGGTGATCAGCACGCAGTTACTCATCCACTGTCTTGGTTTTTGCAGAAGTAGAAAAACGCTTAATGAAGGAATAAAAATTGTCCTTTCTTGGTTATTTGTCCAACATCATTAATTCAACTCATTCGCATCCTGTAGGAGTAGAACTCACCTTTTCATGTGGAACTGGCCTAGGTCACTCAGACACCTGTGATCCGTATTGCAGGAGGAGAACTTACCTGTTCCTGGCACTCTACACAAGACCATTCGTCTCCCTGTCGTCTCCACTGGAAGCTTAAAACTCACCTTTTGCTGGTGATCAGCATGCAGTCACTCATCCACTGTCTTGGTTTTTGCAGAAGCAGAAAAACGCCTAATGAAGGAATAAATATTTTCCTTTTTTTGTTATTGGTCCACATCATTAATTCAACTTGTTCGCATCTTTCAGGACTAGAACTCACCGTTTCATGGAAAAATGGCCTCGGTTACTCAGATGCCTGTGATCCGTATAGCAGGAAGAGAACTTACCTGTTCCTGGCACTCTACGCAAGACCATTCATCTCCCTGTTGTCTCCACTGTAGATGTAAAACTCACCTTTACCTGGTGATCAGCGAAATGTCACTCCTCCACTCTCATGGCTTTTGCAAAAGTAGAAAAACGCCTAATGAAGGAGTAAAAATTGTCCTTTTTTGGTTATTAGTCCAACATCATTAATTCAACTCATTCGCATCCTGTAGGAGTAGAACTCACCTTTTCATGGGGAACTGGCCTAGGTCACTCAGACGCCTGTCATTCACATTGGAGGAGGTGAACTTACCTGTTCCTGGCGCTCTACACAAGACCATTCGTCTCCCTGTCGTCTCCACTGTAGGTGTAAAACTCACCTTTTCCTGGTGATCAGCCAACAGTCACTCATCCACTCTCATGGGTTTTGCAGAAGTAGAAAAATGCCTAATGAAGGAATAAAAATTGTCCTTTCTTGGTTATTTGTCCAACGTCAATAATTCAACTCATTTGCATCCTGTAGGAGTAGGACTCACCTTTTCATGGGGAACTGGCCTTCGTCACTCAGACGCCTGTCATTCACATTGCAGGAGGAGAACTTACCTGTTCCTGGCACTCTACACAAGACGACTCGTCTGCTTGTCTTCTCCACTGTAGGTGTAAAACTCACCTTTTCCTGGTGATCAGCGCGCAGTCACTCATCCACTGTCTTGGTTTTTGAAGAAGTAGAAAAACGCTTAATGAAGGAATAAAAATTGTCCTTTCTTGGTTATTTGTCCAACGTCATTAATTCAACTCGTTTGCATCTTCTAGGAGTAGAATTTACCAGTCACTCATCCCCTGTCATGGATTTTGCAGAAGTAGAGGTAGAATGCCTAATGAAGGAATAAAAATTGTCCTTTCTTGGTTATTTGTCCAACATCATTCATTCAACTCATTCGCATCCTGCAGGAATAGAACTCACCTTTTCATGGGGAACTGGCCTAGGTCACTCAGACGCCTGTCATTCACGTTGCAGGAGGAGAACTTACCTGTTCCTGGCACTCTACACAAGACGACTCGTCTGCCTGTCTTCTCCACTGTAGGTGTAAAACTCACCTTTTCCTGGTGATCAGCACGCAGTTACTCATCCACTGTCTTGGTTTTTGCAGAAGTAGAAAAACGCTTAATGAAGGAATAAAAATTGTCCTTTCTTGGTTATTTGTCCAACATCATTAATTCAACTCATTCGCATCCTGTAGGAGTAGAACTCACCTTTTCATGTGGAACTGGCCTAGGTCACTCAGACACCTGTGATCCGTATTGCAGGAGGAGAACTTACCTGTTCCTGGCACTCTACACAAGACCATTCGTCTCCCTGTCATCTCCACTGGAAGCTTAAAACTCACCTTTTGCTGGTGATCAGCATGCAGTCACTCATCCACTGTCTTGGTTTTTGCAGAAGCAGAAAAACGCCTAATGAAGGAATAAATATTTTCCTTTTTTTGTTATTGGTCCACATCATTAATTCAACTTGTTCGCATCTTTCAGGAGTAGAACTCACCGTTTCATGGAAAAATGGCCTCGGTTACTCAGACGCCTGTGATCCGTATTGCAGGAGGAGAACTTACCTGTTCCTGGTGCTCTACACAAGACCACTCAGCTGCCTTTCGTCTCCACTGTAGGCATTCAACTCACTTACTCCAGGTGATCTGCCCACAGTCACTCATCCCCTGTCATGGGTTTTGCAGAAGTAGAAGAAGAATGCCTAATGAAGGAATAAAAATTGTCCTTTCTTGGTTATTTGTCCAACATCATTAATTCAACTCATTCGCATCCGGTAGGAGTAGAATTCACCTTTTCATGGGGAACTGGCCTAGGTCACTCAGACGCCTGTCACTCACATTGAAGGAGGTGAACTTACCTGTTCCTGGCGCTCTACACAAGACCACTCGTCTCCCTGTCATCTCCACTGTAGGTGTAAAACTCACCTTTTCCTGGTGATCAGCCCATCGTCACTCATCCACTGTCTTGATTTTTGCAGAAGTGGAAGCATTCCTAATGAAGGAATAAAAATTGTCCTTTCTTGGTTGTTTGTCCAACATCATTAATTCAACTCATTCGTATCTTGTAGGAGTAGAACTCACCGTTTTATGGAGAACTGGCCTGGGTCACTCAGACTCCTGTGATCCGTATTGCAGGGGGAGAACTTACCTGTTCCTGGCGCTCTACGCAAGACCACTCATCTGTCTTAGGTCTCCACTATACCCGTAAAACTCACCTTTTCCTGGTGATCAGCCAACAGTCACTCATCCACTGTCTTGGTTTTTGCAGAAATAGGAGAAGAATGCCTAATGATGGAATAATAATTGTCCTTTCTTGGTTATTGGTCCAACATCATTAATTCAACTCATTCACATCTTGCAGGAGTAGAACACACCTTTTCGTGGGGATCTGGCCTGGGTCACTCAGACGCCTGTCATTCACATTGCAGGAGGAGAACTTATCTGTTCCTTGCGCTCTACAGAATACCATTTGTCTCCCTGTCGTCTCCACTGTAGGAGTAAAACTCACCTTTTCCTGGTGATCAGCATGCAGACACTCATCCACTGTCATGGGTTTTGCAGAAGCAGGAGAAGAATGCCTAATGAAGGAATAATAATTGTCCTTTCTTCGTTATTGGTCCAACATCATTCATTCAACTCATTCACATCTTGCAGGAGGACAACTCACCTTTTCATGGGGAACTGGCCTGGGTCACTCAGACACCTGTGATCCATATTTCAGGAGTAGATCTTACCTGTTCCTGGCGCTCTACGCAAGACCACTCGTCTGTCTGTCTTCTCCACTGAAAGCTTCAAACTCACCTTTTCCTGGTGATCAGCATGCAGTCACTCATCCACTGTCATGGGTTTTGCAGAACTAGAAGAAGAATGCCTAATGAAGGAATCAAAATTGTCCGTTCTTCGTTCTTGGTCCAACATCATTAATTCAACTCGTTTGCATCTTCTAGGAGTAGAATTTACCTTTTCATGGGGAACTGGCCTGGGTCACTCAGACGCCTGTGATCCGTATTGCAGGAGGAGAACTTACCTGTTCCTGGTGCTCTACACAAGACCACTCAGCTGCCTTTCGTCTCCACTGTAGGCATTCAACTCACTTACTCCAGGTGATCTGCCCACAGTCACTCATCCCCTGTCATGGGTTTTGCAGAAGTAGAAGAAGAATGCCTAATGAAGGAATCAAAATTGTCCGTTCTTCGTTCTTGGTCCAACATCATTAATTCAACTCATTCGCATCTTGTAGGAGTAGAACTCACCTTTTCATGGGGAACTGGCCTGGGTGACTCAGATGCCTGTGATCCGTATTTCAGGAGGAGAACTTACCTGTTCTTGGCGCTCTATGGAAGATCACTCAGCTGCCTGTCCTCTCCACTGGAAGCTTAAAATTCACCTTTTCCTGGTGATCAGCTCTCAGTCACTCAACCAGTCTCATGGGTAGGTTTCTTCGTCCACCATCGCTAAGTGGCTCAAGGCATGTATCACCCTGGCCTATGAACATAGACACAGACAAGTTCCTGTTCGTGTTACTGCGCACTCAACTCGTATTGCAGTGACCACTGCGACTTGGGCCACTCAGGCCCCTCTCCTCAAGATATGCAAGGCAGCTACCTGGGTGTCCCCGAACTCGTTTATTCGTCACTACAAGTTGGACAAATTTGCCTCAGCCGAGGCAGCCTTTGGTCGTAGGGTTCTTCAGCGCATCCTTCTTGTTGAAGGCGATTCTACCTCCTCTGTTTCTTCCCATCCTGGGGATATTTAGCTTGGGTATATCCCACTCAATGGACTCTCTAAGCAGTGCAAGGGAGAATGAACATTGGACTTACCTGAAGGTTCTTTCTCCTTGCGCTGCGGGAGAGTCCATACCCACCCTTGTTGTGTTTCTGTTGGAGTTTTTTTCTTTCCTTCTGTTATGTTTTGCTCAGGATGTCAGTTTCTTCGGATTCGGACTTCATGCAGAACTGGGCTAAGCAGGAAGAGGAGGTGTGTTTAGGCAAATTTCTTATTCAGTAGAGACCAATCGGATGAGGAACCTCCCACTCAATGGACTCTCCCATAGCGCAAGGAGAAAGAACCTTCAGGTAAGTCCAATGTTCATTTCCTGTTGATCAGCTCTCAGTCATTCATTCATTCTCATGCGTTTTGCAGAAGTAGAAGAAGAATGCCTAATGAAGGAATAAAAAGTGCACTTTCTTCATAATTGGTCCAACATCATTAATTCAACTCATTCGCATCTTGTAGGAGTAAAACTCACCTTTTTGTGGGGAACTGGCCTAGGTCATTCAGATGCCTGTGATCCGTATTGCAGGAGGAGAACGTACCTGTTTCTGGCGCTCTATGCAAGATCGCACAGCTGCCTGTGGTCTAAACTGGAAGATTAAAACTCACCTTTTCCTGGTGATCAGCTCTCAGTCACTCATCCACTTTCATGGGTTTTGCAGAAGTATTAGAATGCCTAATGTAGGAATAAAAATTGTCCTTTCTTGGTTATAGATCCAACATCATTAATTCATCTCATTCGCATCTTGTAGGAGTAGAACTCACCTTTTCATGGGGAACTGGCCTCAGTCACTCAGATGCCTTTAATCTGTATTTCAGGAGGAAAACTTACCTGTTCCTTTTGCTCTACACAAGACCACAACTTAGACTGTCGTCTTCTCTGCAGGCGTATAACTCACCTTTTCCTGGTGATCAGCCCACAGTCACTCATTCACTCTCATGGGTTTTGCAGAAATATTAGAATGCCTAATGAAGGAATAAAAATTGTCCTTTCTTGGTTATTGGTCAAACATCATTAATTGAACTTGTTCGCCTCTTGTAAGAGTAGAACTCACCTTTTTGTGGGGAACTGGCTTGGGTCATTCAGACGCCTGTGATCCGTATTGCAGGAAGACAACTTACCTGTTTCTGGCGGTCTATGAAAGATCACTCAGCTGCCTGTCGTCTCCACTCTAACCTTAAAACTCACCTTTTCCTGTTGATCAGCTCTCAGTCACTCATCCACTCTCATGGGTTTTGCACAAGTAGACAAAGAATGCCCAATGTAGGAATAAAAATTGTCTTTTTTTGGTTATTGGTCCAACATCATTAATTCAATTCGTTCGCATCTTGTAGGAGTAGAACTTACCTTTTCGTGGTGAACTGGCGTAGGTCACTCAGACACCTGTGATCTGTATTGCAGGAGGAGAAGTTACCTGTTCCTGGCGCTCTAAGCAAGATCACTCAGCTGCCTGTCGTCTCCACTGCAGGTGTAAAACTCACCTTTTCCTGTTGATCAGCCCACAATCACTCATTTACTGTCATGGGTTTTGAAGAAGTAGAAGAAGAATGTCTAATGAAGGTATTGCAGAAGTAGAACTCAAAATGCCTACTGCAGAGATAAATGTTACATGCTGTTAGTTATTGGTCCACTGTCAAAACCCAGCTGTTTTGCATATTGTAAGAATAGAACTCTTGAAAAAATAACTTTAAAAAGTTCAATCTATCAATTTCAAATTCTCGCAACAAACAAAAGTCTCGCGAAGGTCCAACTGGTTGATTGAACTTTTTTTTTAGTCACACAAACTTGTTTCCCTGAACTTGATGGCGAGAAACACAATGGAGAAACATGATGGAGCTGGAAATCTGGTAGGCAAAGTTTTGGGTTTTTTTGAAAAAACATTTTTTTTAATTTTAAAACAAAAGCAAAACATAAAACCGTCATCATTCCAAACAATTACAGTGTGTCGATCGGTTAGCATTCTTTTGTGCTTAATCCCATCTTCATAGTACCAATTTGTAACATGAGGTTGATGTAAAGAAAAAATATGTGAAGTTCTTTTTTATGAGAAATAAGGTAGGCAAAGTTATTGTTGGGGGAAGCAAGGGCATCTGGCACCAGGCCCTGAAAATGTCCCATCTCTCTCCAGCAGTTGCTCAGACATTCCAGAAGGAAGACCAGCATCTCTATCAGCACTTAAATGCAGCAGCCTTCCAGCTCTGGCCTGGTAGGGGCAGACAGCATGGGCGCTGCAGGCAGAGCACAGTCAGAAATGCAACGGAGCTGGAAATTAGGTAAAGAAATGCTTGGGGGAAACAAAAGCATCTGGGTGGTGGTGGGTAGAGCAAGCTCCACAGCGCTGTGCTGCAATGGAGAAATGCGCAATGGAGCGGCCAGTATGAGGGAAAGTGGAGGCCGCTTTTCCTCTTTCCCTGCTCCTTGTCTTTCCCTCATGCCAGCCGTTCCATTTTCCATTTTTCCATTGCAGTGCAGCGCCCAGGATCCACTTTGATAGCGGGGTGGGGGGGGTGGGGGGGTGGAGCCAATGGAGTGGCCAGCATGAGGGAAGGAGGAGGCCACTTTTCCTCTTTCTCTGCTCATCTTTCCCTCATGCCAGCCACTCCATTTTCCATTTCTCCATTGCAACGCAGCGCCCAGGATCCACTTTGATAGCGGAGGGTTAAGACAATGGAACAGCCAGCGTGAGGGAAGGAGGAGGCCACTTTTCCTCTTTCTCTGCTCATCTTTCCCTTGTGCCAGCCATTCCATTTCTCCATTGCAATGCAGCCCCCAAGATCCACTTTGATAGCCATGGGGAGGTATTTCACAACCAGTTTGCCCAGGGTCAGGTTGACCATCACAGGAGGCTCGTCCTGCATGTGTGGCGGAGCTCGAGAATGGGGGTGGGCCATGCCTCCCATGACAGCCAACCTGACCCTGGGCAAACTGGTTTTTAAATTATTTGAATGCCACCACTGTTGTATCCCACTGCTTAATTCCCTCCATGTAGATGTAGTACCATTAAGAACTACTGGTTGAGTATTATTTGTCAGCCAGTTACAGATCCATCTGTAATGGTGATGCTGTTTATCCCACATTTTTCTAGTTTTGCAAGAAGTACGTTGTGGTCTACTTTGTCAAATGCCTTGCTGAAGTCTAAGTATACTATGTCCACAACATTTCGCTGGTCTATTAATCTAGTTACTCTGTCAAAGAATAAAATAAGATTGGTTTGGCATGGTCTGTTTTTAACAAACCAGTGCTGGCTACTAGTTATAACTTTATTTGTTTCTAGATATTCATAGATCTGGGGTTTTTTTCCCAGTATCTTCCCAAGTATTAATGTTAGGCTGATTGGTCTGTAGTTTTCTCTGGTAGTTCCCTGCTTTTCAGAATATTTTAAAGATACAGTACAATGGCTCTGAGATAACATTTGCCAGCTCCTTCAGAGCTCTGGGATATAATCTATCAATCCCAGTGATTCATATTCATCAAGATCAGACAAGTGTTGTCTTACCATTTTCTTATTTATTTTAATTTTTATTTCTTTTTATTTTTAAAGTTATGTTTTTGGTAGGTTGGGCTATACTTTCTTTTTGCATGAAAACTGTTGCAAAAAGTGAGTTAAGCAGCTCTGCTTTCTTTCTATTTTTTTTAAAAAATTTGATTTATATGCCGCCCTTCTCCGGAGACTCAGGGCGGCTTACAATGTGCTAAGCAATAGCCTTCATCCTTTTGTATATTTATACAAAGTCAGCTTATTGCCCCCACAACTGGGTCCTCAATTTACCTACCTTAGAAAGGATGGAAGGTTGAGTCAACCTTGAGCCTGGCAAGATTCGAACCTGCTGTAATTGCAGGCAGCTGGTCTTAATAACAGGGTGCTTTAGACCACTGTACTACCAAGGCTCTTGCCTGTTACTTCCTTGTCATCTTCTCTATTTAATGGACCAACTGTTTTCTTGACTTTTTTCTTGTTAATTATATGTTGAAATATTTTTTTAAAATTATCTTTGACTTTTGTTGCAAATCTTTGTTCATTCTGAGACTTTGCTTTCCTGACTTCATCTTTGCAGATTCAGGCTATCTGCTGATATTCTGCTTTAGTTATGTGTCCCTCTTTCCATTTTTTGTACTTATTCTTTTTGTCTTTCAGTGTATCAGAGAGATCTTTGTGCAACTATGCTGGTTTCTTCGTGTATTTCTTTCTTCTTGTTTTCCTTTTTCAGTGGTATTGCGTTAGACTGGGATTTTATTATCATATTTTTCAGAGTTTTCCTTGCTTCTTGAGTTGTTTTTCCCTTTAGGGTTTTAATTCATGGAATTTTTCTTAGGCTGTCTCTGAGTTTGTTAAAATCAGCTCTTTTAAAGTTTAATTCACTGGTTGGATTATATTATATTGCTTGTGTTTGCATTATATTGAATTCCAATATGAAGTTGTCACTCTCACCCAAGATTCCAGCAACTTCAACTCCCTCCATCACTTCTTCTCTATTAGTAAGAATTAGGTCCAGTCTAGGTTTTCCTCTAGTTCTCTCCTCTACCTTTTGGATGATAAATTTGTCAGCTACATTGGTTAGGAATCTATTCAATCTCCCACTTGTTGTAGAGTTTGTCTCCCAGTTGATATCAGGGTATTTAAAGTCTCTCATTACTACTGTGGTATGTTTCCTACATATATTTATTAATTAGTTAGCAAAGAGTCCATCTATTTTTTTGCTTGGTTGGGTGGCCTGTATTATACGCCTACAGCAATGTCACTTTTTTCCCTTTTATATTGACTCATATGGATTCTAGGAGGTTTCTATACTTAGTTTTCCATGCTTCTGTAGAGATGTAGTGATCGTTTATATATAATGCAACTCCACCTCCTCTTTTGTTAGGTCTGTTTCTTTTGAATAGTTTGAGTTTCATCCTATCAAGTTTCAACAATGGCAACTATATCACATCTGCCTTCTTGTACTAATATTTCAAGTTCATCCGGTATGTTCCCTAAACTTTGAGCATTAGTGTATAAGCATTTGAGTCCTTTATGGGTCTTGGGTATGTTTTTTATATCTCCTACTTTGTAACTGGGATTTCTATCTTTTCCATCAGTCTCTAGTTCATTATGTTTTTCTTTTTTTATTTCTTCTTTCTCTTTACTCCCTATCTCCTTATGTGATCTAGTTGTTTTTGCTTGGAATTAGGCTCTAAAGGTTGTGAAGATTCACCCCCCCCCTCAATTTTAGTTTAAAGTTGTTTTGATAAGATGAGCCGGTCATTTTTCAAATATATTCTTTCCAGTTCTTGTGAGTAGCCTCTTGCCAGTAGCCCTTCATGTAGGTAATGCCTAGGAAGCTGAAGTTGTGTTAATGACACCAGTTTTTAAGACAGAAATTAATTTCTAAAATCCTTTGCTACCTCATTGGATCTTGGCCTTTTGTTGGAAGTATAGATGAAAGTACCACTTGTGCTCCCAATTCTTTAACTGCCTTCCCTAGCTATTTGTAATCTCATTATAGTTTTCAGCATTATTGTTGTGTCATTGGTCTATACATATAGTAGAAGAAAGGGGTAGTAATCCATGGGGTGATTATTTTAGTAAGGTACTCTGTTATATCTTTGATTTTTACTCCAGGGGGACAATATAACTCCCTAAATTTACTGCCTGGTCTGCAGACTATAGTTTCTGTTCCCCTAAGAATTAAATCTCCTATCATCAATATTTGTCTTTTTTTTTTTCTTAGCGAAATCTGGGATACTTTTCTTCCTATCACAGGAATGCTGGGCTGTGCCTCTTTTTTTAGAAACTATTGATGAATGCTGTTTTGTGGGTGTATGCGCATTTTCTTCCAATAGGAGGCAATGAAAATGATTGTTCAGTTCCAGAGGGCCTTCACTGGAGTGAGCTAGTATAGATAGTAGGAGATTTGGTTGTAAATTGAGAACTACCTATAGACAGGGAGCAAACCCCACTCCCTTCTGGCACTGATGATGTTACCTAGTTGGGTAATGAAATGCCTGCAAGAAAACAACCAAGCTCAGAGAACACCAAGGACCTCACAGTCCTCCTCCTCCTCCTCCTCTTAAATTATATTTAAAAGTTGAAAAAAAGATTAAAACTTGAAAAAAAAGAATTGAAAAATTGAAAAAAGAAATTAAATAATTGATTCACCCGCCTGTAGTGTATATTGCAAAACTCGAGCCCACTGCTTTCTGCTTATCTGCTCAAAGTCACGAAGCTGGCTTTCTTGTATACGATTTGTCTTGAACTCACCATCTACTGCCGACTGGTTCAGTCACTCAGCTGACTGTCATTTGTTTTTCAGGACTAGAACTTACTACGCCTATTGCAGGGCTGGAAGTCACTGTCTCCTGGTGATTAGCCCAAATGCCCCTAGCTGGTTCTTCTGCCTATTACAGGATTTAGAGTTACCCTGACTCATGGTTTCTAACCCACTACCTTGACCTCTAAAGAAAATGGGTTCTCATTTCGGGAGATTGTGTGAGCCAACCTCTCTGAGTTGGCTACGCACCTGAGCCAAGGTGCCACCTTTTGGCAACCTCCCTGAAAAGGGAGTGTCTCCTCAATCCAGTGGCTGTTGCTTAGATGTGTGAAGTCATCTTTGCTCTGATGTCACAATGGAGGTAGGGGAGGGGGGCAGAGGAGCCTGTAACTGTCAGGGAAGACCAAGTGATCACCATCCAGGCCAGCTCCCTGCTGCCAGAAGCTGCTGGCATGGCTGCCCAAAGCCTCCATGGTCATATCTACCTCTATCTGCTCATGTCCTTCTTTGTGGGAGGGTCCAAAGTCCCCTGTGAGCAGCATCTGCGCTCCCGAAAAGTCCAGCAGGAGTCCCTGCTGGAGTCCCTGCAGTGGGAGGCCTACTGGGTGCCCCTGATGATCATCCTGGGTGGCTGCTGTGCTATGGCCTGGAGCATCCTCTTCATTGCCTATGACGTGGGCCAGGAGAGGGGGAAGGTGCTACCAAAGATCCCTCCTGCCCAGGAGGAGGAGCAGGAGGAGGAGGGGGGACCCAGACAGGTGAGCCTTGGGTAGAGGGCCTGGAAGACAATTGGGGGAGACAACAAAGAGGGAAGGTTAATATATGGGGTCTCCCTGAAGACATGAAAATGAGGAACTGACCACCACCTTAGATGAGTTCACATGATACTCTGAAACTGATGCTCAGCCAAAGAATCAACTTGGCTGCATTCACAGCATATGGAACACCCAGAGAATTAAGCCTTATTTATTTATCTGAATATTTTAGAAGGCCATCTGCATTGTATAAAAGAGGTAGAGGCAGCTAATAAACAAATGCAAACATAATTTTAAAAAATAGATTTATTTGTTTTAGATTTTAAAAATGACAGTAAAATTAATACCTCACCAGTGCCATGGGTTCACTGTCCTAAGAAACACATACAGAGAGAAACACAGAGAAACATACATGCACATACAAAAGTAAATTGGATAGAAAAACTTTTTTTTAACGAAATAAAAAAATCTTTAATTGAATGCTACTTTTCTTCCCTAGAACCAGTCAGTCAAGCATCTAGAAGGTCTTCAGTACATTAATGCAGTGTTTCTCAACCACAACAACTTTAAAATATCTGTACTGCAACTCCCAGAATTCATCAGCCAGCAGGGGGAATTCTGGGACTTAAAATCCACAGATACTGGTTGGGGAATTCTGGCAGTTAGTCCACCCATCTTAAAGAACATTGACTTGGGAATTCTGGCAGTTGAAGTCCACAAATCTTAAAGCATGTTGCCTGGGGAATTCTGGGAAAAGAAGTATCTACTGAAAGGATGGCCTTCAAAACCTCTAAGCCTGGCATCTTTTCTTCCACTAACAGATGCCTCCTGAGGAGACGAAGGCGGACTCTAACCTGCTAGAAAGTAAAAACTCAAAAGAATTGCTTGGGATTCCACTACAGACAAAGGGATCCAAAGAAGGAATTGAGCTAAACCCAAAAGGATCCCAAGAGGCGATTGGGAATCCCCAGCAAAGTGAAGAAAGCAAAGGAGCCAAGGAGGGACTTGAAAATCAACTGGAAATCAAAAGATTCCAAGTTGGGGTCGAGAACCAGCTGGAAAGAAAAGGATCCCGGGAGGTGATTGGCTCCCCTTTCCTGCAGGGGGAAAATGATCCCACCTCCTTTAGATCCAATCAGGGAGAAGACCAGCCATGTGGGAAGCTCTGGACCACCATGGAGAAGGAGCTGGAGAGGCTCCTGAAGCTGCTGCGCTTCTGCCGGTCCTCTGGGCCAGGTCCCTTGGTTGATGGGTTCCTGGCCCCTGCAGTCGAGGAGGCCATACCCCCTCCAGCCACAAAGACTCCCAATCCTGCAGCAGAAGAGATCCCGCATCCAACCCCAGCACAAGAGCCACCGACCGCCCCAACCGAGGAGACCCCAAGGTCACTCAACTCCAGGCAGAGTCCGGCTACGATGCATCTCATCATCTGTGGGCTTCTCAGCAGTGCATGTCAGAACAGGGGCCGAAGAAGGCGGGATGGGAGCAGAGGGCGCAAATAAACTCCGTGTACACTCAGAGGCTGTGATGCCTGCTTTCCACAAAGGCTGGCTGGGAATGCCTCACATGCGTGGCATGTGAGGGGCAACCGTCATCTGGCCTCTAATTAAAATGGGCCGAATTGGTTTTAGAAGGGGACAGGAGACCACAAAGAGATCTCTGCTCTGCCTGGAAGAAACAAGGGTGAACCATTTCCACATTGTGGCCCAATAAATTATGAGCACAGGTCCTAAGGGCCCCAGGTGGGAAACCTGGTGTCATCTGGCCTAATCTAAATATCCCCACTTGGATGGGAACCCATCTGCAAAGCCCTTTAAAATATCCCAACAATGTTCAGGTTGGTCATATGGATGACAATATTTATGACTGTCTCGAGTTACGTCCTAGATGGGCAGGCTCCATTATGGTTTAACTTCAAGACTACCTGTATAATATATCATTTTCCTTCTAAGTAATTGAAATTCTAAGCCTCCTAGTGTCATATGGAGTGGCATAAAAAGAATGAAGTAAATAAATAAAATTCTCTATATGGTTATGTAATGAAATATGGAACAAAAAGTACAAAATGCAGTAAGTTAAAAATACGATAGTTACATAAATGCATTAGATATACATATGTACTTGAATAATAATTCTTTTTTAAAAAGCTAAGTACATCAATATAGAAATTAGGGTTAAAACGCAATGTACAATTAAAGTACAAACTTACAAAGTACAGTGATCATATCTTCTTGGAAAAAATAAAAGACAAACATAAAAGATGTTCATAAGGATAGAAAAAAATATTATGTTTGTAACTTTGCTTTACAAAGGAAAACTCGAGCAAAACCAAGAAAATCAATAATTAAATTATATCTAAAGAGCAACTTCCTCAAATAAAGGCTATAGGGGCATTGCACTTATAAATAATAAACTGCCCCCTCATTTGTATCCAGGAACAAACATAGTGTCCCTAGAATTTGTGTTACACGATCAAAGTGTCTCCTGCTCACCAACACACGGGGGTGGGGGGGTGCATTTCTCACACATTGGAGCAATCTTCAAGAGCTGCCCCAAGGAAATCAAATTGCAATCATCCAGCTTCAATCTGACACCCTATCAAAGGTGTTCGGCACAGAGTACACACGGCAGGGTGTGGCAGCAGCCAAAAAAGCCAATGCAAGAGGGATAGAATCAAGATCACATGAAGTTCCAGTACTGCTTTACAAAGCCTTAATAAGACCACACTTGAAATACTGCATCCAATTTTGGTTACCACATTATAAAAAAGATGTTGAGACTTTGGAAAAAGTGCAAAGAATAGCAATAATGATGATTAGCAGCCTGGACCAGGGTGGGTTCTAAAAATTTTTACTACTGGTTCTGTGGGCGTGGCTTATTTTGTGGGCGTGGCTTGATGGTCATGTGACAATTATTTAGGATTTAGCAGAGGTACTGGTCTACCAGGCTTTTAACTGCTTGCAGAGCTGTACCAATCTACCCATTTATTTTTGCAGGCACTGGTCTACCCTTTATTTTTGCAGGCACCGGTCTATTCATTTGTTTTCTTTTAACACTGATCAGCTGTAGGGCGGCCCTTTGAAGCCCCGCAGCAAGAGTTTAAATAGTTTTTTTCCCCTCTAGCCATCAGCTGGGACTCAGGAGGGAACAATGAGGTCAGAATAATGCGGGGGAGGGGGCAGGGGGGCAGAACCGGTTCGGTGATGTCATATCGTCACCGCTACCAGCTCGGGGGAACCGGGCCAAACCAGGAGGAACCCACCACTGGCCTGGACACTAAAACATGTGATGAACGGCTGCAGAAATTGGGTATGGCTAGTCCAGAGAAAAGAAGGACTAATATTTGAAGGGTGCCACAAAGATGTGAGGAGATGTCCACCTATTTTCCAAAGCATCAGCAGGGAGGACAAGAAACAATGGATGGAAACTAATCAAAGAGAGATCCAGCATAGAACTAAGGAGAAATTTCCTAACATTGAGAACAATCAATCAGAGGAATAGCTTGCCTTCAAAAGTTGTGGGTACTCCATTATTGAAGGTTTTTAAGAACAGACTGGATAGTCGCCTGTCTGAAATGGTATAAGGTCTCCTGCTTGAGCTTTATATTTTTATATTTTATATCTCCTGCTTGAGTTTTATATTTTGATACGAACCTTCTCACAGCTATAAATACGAACAGGCCCACAATTATGAAATCTGGCAACCTAAAGCAACACTCCGCACATCTAATGAAGTACAATAAATTCTAATTTATGGAAAAGTTTAACACAATTCTACAACAGTTAGTGTAGGTAGGAGGAGATGTGGGTTAGCCTACAGTAGCAGAAAATCGTATTTGATGAAATGAAATGAAGCTTATAAAACTTTGGCTGTTTGTTAAAAATGTGTTATTGTGTATGAAAAAGGAGTGGTTACATTTCCCCTTATTTTATAGCAGGAGGCAAATTTTGTTTGATATCAAAATGAAGATAAGGCTCAAAACTGGCTGTTATTTGGATGTGGAAGTTCTCACAAGAAGGCAATGACAAACCTCTTTTATATTATTACCAACCAGCATGTATATTAAATTAACAAGCATCTAACCCATGGGTCAGCAACCTGCGGCTCTGGAGCCGCATGTGGCTCTTTCACCCCTCTGCTGCGGCTCCCTGTCACTCAAAATATGTGTCACAACTGCCAATGTGCGACACCCACCGGCACGTGATTTATTGAGCTTTTCAACCTGCGGTAGGCCAACCATGGATAAATCCAAAAAAATAAAACTTTCAGAAGAAAACAGAACATTTAATTCAACTACATATGCTAGTTTTGTGGCCACTCAAGAAATAGTCAGGCATGGGAAGGGTTTTGTGGCTCCCGGTTCTCCAAAACCCCCGCCATCGCTACCGGATCAGGTGATCCAGTCTGAACCGGGAGCATTTTACCCCTGCTCCCGGTGTTTTCTTTTCTGTGGGAAAAGGGTCCAAATGGCTCTTTGAGTGTTTAAGGTTGCAGACCCCTGATCTAACCTAACCTGAGGCACAGTAACAATACACTGTAATCTGTACTTCTGATTGGGGAATTCTGGAGTTGAACTCCTCACATCTTAAAGTGGCTGAGGTTGAGAAACACCATTTTATAGTGACCTTGGTTGAGTTCACTCAACACACAAAACCTGGTTACTGAATTTATCCATTTTGGATGGAACCAGAGATGGCTGAATTCCCCAAGCGCACAAAACACCAAACAACTCACTATGGTACTGAATTGAATCAAATTGATTAGACACACAAGGAATTTGTCTCCAGGGCAGAAGCTCTCAGTGTACATGCAAAGCAACAGAATAATCAGTCATAATCATACCAATAAGAGGGAATTCATTCAGAATATTCCACAATTTTTCTCCAAATTCATCTCTGGTTCTTTCATTATGTGATTATCACCAGCCTATGCTTTAATAAACACCCATAACAACCAGGATGATGTCAGTTCATACTTCAGGACATTTCTTATATAATTAAACCTTATACCTGATTGCAGGTAAGACTCACAGAAATACAGACCCAGCTGAAATGTGAAGTGGAAGAGACAGGACAGGGTCGTTGCTTCACCAAAACAATTTGAAAGAGAAACTGGTGGTGAGGAGGGCAAGAAACAACCAGAGGCACAATAGCATTGAAAGCTTTTGTTTTCGGGCTGCTCTTCTGTTTCACAAATAGCTCCTCCAATCATTCAGGCAAGCTTTTGGCAAAAAGTTTGTTTGACATAGTTATAAAGATCTTCTGTTTCTTTCATAGGGCTATCAGTCCTGAGAGATTGATAGTACTGTCAGAAGAAGCATACAGCAAATAATAAAATTTATGGGTGAATAAATGATAAAAAAAAAAAAGAAGGCTTGAAACCCCCTACACACACACACACACACACATTCAGGAGACAAGGGATAGTTGGTTTTCCTGTTGGCAGGAGAGAGAAAAGATGGTGGGAAATCCACCAGCCATGGTTTTGAAACTATCCTGCATTAAATTGTATTTTTTTAAAAAAAATAAAAAACTTTCCTAGATAAATCTATAGCCAACTTGAAAATCTCTGGCAAGCTGAAGCTTAGTCTGATGTTACAGATGTTCACTGAACACAATATCATCATCATCTTCTTCTTCTTTTAACGACCCCATAATCCCTTGTTGGGTGTAGTCTGGGCAACTGAATGGAGCTAGCAGAGTAGTTTAATGGCTGGATACCCTTCCTGTCACCAATGCGGAGTTTTGTTCAGCAGATATATAGTGTGCCCAGAGAGAAGAATATCTGCCTTTACCTAGGATCAAACTCACAGTCTCCTGACTGTGAGGCGAGAGCTTCACCTCTAGGCCATCGCACCACTCTCTCACTGAACACTATACTTCTTTAAAATGATGGTGGTTGTTAATTGTAAGTCTTGAAATGACTTGTTGAAGTTTGGTCTCACAGACAATTTATGGAGGAAGATTAGCTAGTGTTGAATCCAAACATTTTTGTTTGTTTTTTCAATGTCAATAAGTATTTTCTGTCTGGTGACCTTTGGAATTTTGTGCCGACTCAGTCATGAAGTTTCATTCTTCTTTCATATTATTTATTCTTCTTTGTCTGGAAGGACTGAATTCCTCTGTTCATTCCAGACATAAAGTGAAAAATCTGTGACTGCCATTCATCCTTCCTTGGTCAATGTCGTCATTTAATCCTATTGGCTAACTAGTATGACCCCTGCAGTTGGATCAATATAACCACAGTGCCAGACATGAAGGTACTCTTAACCATTTTTTAACAGGGTTTCTTGTCATCAGGGTTTAGTAACTGCAGCAAAAAACAAAACAAAACAAACAATCACAATTTCAATGCTGTTCCATATTCCTTACTCTTTTATTTATGGTTTTCATCATGATGTTTATACTTTTACTACCATGTTGATTTTCATCCTGATTTGTCAATATTTGGCTATACTGCTGTTACGATTACTATATCATCACAGGAATAATCTTATTATATTTACCACCAACTGGCTAATTTGTATTTTACTTTTCCTATCAAAAAAGCCCAGATTGGTTTATAGAAGAGGATGGGGAAGAAAACTAACAATGCTCAAAAAATCAAGAAACACATTTAAGTACAGTACAAAGTTCATTTGAAATAGTACTCAATCTCCCTCAAGCTAAACCCATGGCAGTCAGGACGCTTTTTTGGGAAGGCTGTGGAAATGTTTTGCCATTAACTTCTCAGAGATTTTCTTTTTCTTCAAAGTCTAGCCTCTTCAAAGTCTAGGTTTGATATTCCATGGAAACCCCCTATTGCAGGTCACCAAGGCCTAGTCCTGCTTAGCTTCCAAACTTATAAAGGTTGGCCATGGATAACCACATGCCAAGGACTTCAAAGCAGAAAAGCAAAATAAAAAACAGGTCCTAGAGCCATTTTTAATCCTATAAATGTCCAATTGAACAAGCGTTTCTTCAACAAGAAGAATAGTTTAGGAGCCATCATTAAGTTTTTATTAGGGGTGATGATACCAAGAATTCCCTACTCTTGGCCTCTATACTGAAAGCCAAATCCACCAAGAATGCCTTAGTTAATCTTCATGTAGAAAGTGTATTGTATTGGAGAAACAATCACTTAAGTAGGTGGGCCATAAATCATGTGGGGTTTTGAAGGCTAATAGCAATACTTTAAATTCATAGTTCATAGATAACTGATGTGACACTCTCAGGACTGGTATTTTTCAGCCAGTGTGCTTAATAATTGAGAAGCTGGTTCCACATTAATACGGTAGCAATTATCAAATCAATTTGAATGTAGACCCACACACCTTGTGCATATGGGGCCAAAGAAAGTAAAAGAAAAGGAAGGCGAGTAGTAAACAGCTTTTGGGAAGAATAACAAGAGACGTAAAAGTACAGCTTCAAAACAAGTTGAATTTTCAGGGTGGTCTCTTTTATAATTTTTTTAAAATAATGTGTTCAGTTCTATCAAATATATAGATTCAAGTGACAGCATCAAATTAGAGGGTGGTGAGCACAAATATAATAAAAGAAGATTTTGAAATAATAGTTGCTCCTCGTGACATGCTAGCTAGTCAGAAAAATATATTTGAAAATTAACTGTGAATCGGTGTGACCTAATGTGTACACTATTTTAATAGCTTATCTTGAAACCATTGGAAATTATCAAGATAAATAAATACCCTATATACATAGGGCAGACCTCACAAAAACGTCACTTTTGAACAATTTTCCCTTTCAAACCACAAAATAGAAAATAGGCAATTCATAGACTAGATAGAAGAAAATCAATAAGTGAACCAAGACACTGTGAAAAGACTGAAGAAAGGAGACCATCATATTTGAAAGTTTGATTCAGGTGAGATATTCTTTTTATAACAAGTTTACTTTAGTTGCTCTGGAGTTTCAAATAGCATAGCCATTTCCTTAGGCTCTATGGACATCTGAAATCAATCTGACAAGTGGCTTTGAAATTTTCCTTTTTTAGTGACATAATATCATGTCTCCAGGCAATCTAACACAATTTAGGAATGTGTTTAAACCATCAATGAAATCTAACTATAAATGTACATGGCATTTATGTTTTGATGAATCTTGTTGCTGTTCTTCGTAAGTGGAATAAAGAGAACATTTGGGAATCGGTGTGAGGAAAACTGTTTTGTTGCTTAAGTGACAATCTAAGGCCCCGTACACTTGAGATTATTGCCATCCAGAACATTGTGGGGCATTGAAAATAGAGGTAATAAAATGCCATGGTGTTTACTCCAGACAAAACAGTGAAAGACCATTTTATTTCCTGTAAAGCTGTAGTCAAAGAAATCAACCATTGGGGCAAACTCCTGCTTCACATCACATCCTGGGTCTTGAGATTTTTCCCTTCCACCAAGTAGAAAGGCATTGTTACTCCTTGTCGCCTCCTCCTCAGCTCCTCCATATTTTTTCATACAATCACTGGAAGGGACCTTGGATGTCTTCTAGTCCAACCCTTGCCCAAGGCAGGATTCCTTATGTCGTCCCAGACAAATTGTTGTTCAATCTTTTCTTGAAAAGCTTCAGCAATGGAGCACCCACAATTCTGGGAGGCAAGCTGTTCCATTGATTAATCATTCTGTCAGAAAATTCCTCTTAATTTCCAGATAGAATCTCCCTCTGATGAGCTTCCACCCATTGTTTATTAACCTGCCCTCAGGTACTATGGAGAATAAATTGGTGCCCTCTTCCCTGTGACAGCCCTTCGGGTATTGGAAAACTGCTATTGTATCTCTCCTGAGCCTGCCCTTTATCAGGCTAAACATATCTAGTTCCCTTAGCTGTTCATCACGTGATAAGGCCTCCATACCCCTTATCATCTCTTCTCTGCACTGTTTCTAGGCCTCAGCATCTTTTTTGTATTATGGTGACCAGAACTGGATGCAGCATTCCAAATGTAGCCTCAGTAGTGCAGTATAAAACAGTACTATCACTTCGTGATACTATCTTGATGCTATCCCTCTGTTGATGCAGCTTAGAACTGTGTTGACTTTTTTGGCAGCTTCAGCATAGTGCTGGCTCACACTTAAGCAATAATATACCAGGACACCAGGATCCCTTTCACAGTTACTACTGTTGGGCCTGGTACCTCCTATTCTATACTTGTGCATTTGGTTTTTCTTGTCTAAGTGCAGGACCTTATTTTTCTCAACACTGAACTGCATCTTGTTGGATAAGGCCCAATGCTCAATCTATAAATTTGTTGTATTTTTATTTTGCTTTTAAGTATTGCTAGCCAGATCTATGTATTTTGAGATGAACACAGGGGGGAAATGCTCCCCGTTAGGACCGGATCGCCCGATCTGGTAGTGATGGCGGCGGGTTGTTCAGAGAACTGGTAGCAAAAATCCCTGTGCCCCCCCCCCATGCCCAGCTGAGCAGCACAATCATCAAAGGCTTTTTTTTTTTTACTTTTAAAAGCATTTTTTCTACAACCGCTTCCGGTGAAAAAATGCTTTTAAAAGTTAAAAAAAAAGTCTCTGATGATCGCGCGGCTCAGCTGGGATTGTCAGAGGCTTTTCGAAGCATTTTTTTCTGCAACCTCTTCGGCCAAAGAGGTTGTAGAAAAAATGCTTTGAAAAGTTAAAAAAAAAAAGTTGGCCACGCCCACTCAGTCACATTACACACACACACACACACACCAAGCCATGCCCATAGAACCGGTAGTAACAAATTTTACATTTCACCCCTGGATGAACAGTCATATAAATCCAATAAACAAGCAAAGGATCAAATAAACTCTCCAAGAGGGAACATTTCCCCCCGTATTCCTATACCTTTTGTATTATTTTTTTAAAAATAAACGGTGAGGGGAGAATGAGGAAGAGAACATGTTGTCAAATCACTGCCATTTTCAGTAGTCCTCCACTGACTAGCTGGAGGAAGTGCTGGTGACTCAAGGAGAAGAAGATTCAAAAACCTGCTGTTTTACAATAAAGTAAAAAATGCTACTTATAGTTGAGAAGGGCAGCCATGTTGGAGGGGCTAGTTCCAAGACTAGGGCTGACTGGATGTTTCTGCTTATTGTGACAACAATACTTTGCATTATCATTAGTGGCATTTTGCTTGTATTTGTGCTTCCTAGGAGGCTGGTAGCTTTGCCATGAGCACTCAAAAGCTCATTTGGAAGACTCAACTAGAATTATGCTCAGGAAAATTACTTCAGCTCTAAAGCTCAAATATTAGGTCTTTCATCTCTGAATCCTTCAAAGGTTGTATACGGAGTCAATATATTCTGCAAAATTACCATTGCTTTCTTTTTGAGTTATAGTGTTTTTGGAGCTATTGCTTTTATTGTCTAGACTAATAATATAGTAAGGATTGCTTTTTTAAAAAAAATCCCACTGGGGTAGGCAGTATTTTTCCCGTTCTACTGCTGAGCCTATACTGAAGTAGATTTTGTTTAAGACCCCAAAACAACTCTTTAAAAACCCCAAACCAAATCAAGGGCAGGGAGAACATCTAAACTTATTGAGTCAGAAAAATTGCCACCCTGCCATCTTGTCAAGTAGTTTTGGTGGTGTAGAAGGACTGGTTTGGTAAACACTGTTACGCTTTCTTCCTAATATGTCTCTGGGAATAATATCTGCCTTTAATTTGTGGAAACAAATTGTTGCTGCAAAAATTGAGTTAGAAAATGTCTAATTGCTACCACTATCTCTTTGTCATTTTAAAGATGGCCATCTTTGTTTTGGCCAATCCTTGTTGCAACTCTTGAGGAACTTACATAGCTTTTCAAATAATTGATAGCTTCATCAGTTCGCTCATAAATATTCTCCATCCATTGAGTACAGTGGGAAGAAAGTCACTCCAAATTGTAAACTACTTGAGCCCTTAAAAGCACCGTCCATGTGAGTACTTGGTTCAGATAAATTGGGAGGAAATGGAGGCATATTATGAAAGGCCATTCTATTTTCCTGCCTGCCCGTGCATGTTCTCGCTCAGTAAAGGAGACCAAAATGTTATGCATGACTTGTGTTTTGTTTCATTCCACATTTCCCAAGACTAAAGGAGACATTTCTCTCTTCTAATATGTAGTAAGATGCCCTAACAGGCACACATCCAATTATAATAATAAGACCATTCATTTCAATGGGGTTTTGCATTTAAAAGAGAAACACTAACCCTGGGGAGAACCTTTTCTGCACACTGCCAATATAGGGCTGTTTTCATTTGCACATTGTGGCAGCATTGCATGCTAACAAGCCACAGGTGTACATTCCAGGAGCCAATGAGAAAGGGAACTCCGGGACGAATGCAAATCATTTTCTCTATATAATGCAAATTAATCTCAAAATGTATTTGTAATTCCCCCCCCCCCTTTGTACTCACCGTCCTAGATTTTACTCATGATTTTTATTCCAAAAATGCCATTGCTTTTATATATGGTTTGAACCAAAGCATAGATCAACCTAGCATAAAGACTAGTCTAATTTAAACATTTTTGTAAATGGCCAGGCAATGGCTCCCTACCCCCATTTCATAATAAAATATTACTGTACTCAGTGAAAATGTATGTAATAAATAAATGGCTTACTGCATTTCTCTAAACTGATTTGGATTGTCAGTGGAAAAAAGTCACCCATACTTGTAAAATACAAACCAATAGGCAAGGTTCTACTGAGACTAATCTTAGAGTCGTATTTTTGATAGCAAAACATGTTTGCTGCTATTTCATAATGCCTCCTTTGAAATCAAGAAATATACATGGATTCGATTTGATGAGTTTGACAAAATAGATGCCATCCTGCCTCTGAAGCCCTCCATTGGGTATCTATTTAAGTGATCTACCCATTTTTTTCAAATTATTATTATCTCTTTTATTCATTAAACATGAAACTCAGTCAACTGAACATTTAAAAATGTGTCACAAATACAATTGACTGGTGCTAATGGTTGATACAGGTTGCTGCCAGTGTCCTAGGTATCAGCCAAGTACCTTCTTAAGATATATGATGTTCCAAGTAGCGCAGTTTTTTGCAGTCCCGTTGGTGTTATTGCAGGAAGCTGCAATTTCTTGATGTGTTTTGTAAAATTCTTGGACATGGTACCAACTGCCCCAATGACAATGGGTATCACTCTTACATGTTTTATTCATAGCCGTGTAGTTTCAATGGCAAGTTTGCAATATTCTTTTTCTTCAACTGGTCCTCGAAAACCTTGATATCTGACGTGTTATGTTCCAAATGACAATCCATCTGTATTCTAAAGTCTCACAAGATCTTCACATCTCATTTTCGATAACTTCTTCCACTTTGTGCTCCCATGACTTTTCAGATACAGGTATGTCACATTTTTTACATAATGACCAGTGGACTAATTTAGCAACTCGGTCATGTCTAGCTTTGTAATCGGTTTGCACAATTTTGCTGCACACACATATTAAGTGTGAAACAGTTTCAACTTTGTCGTTGGAAAGTTGGCAGTTTAGATTGTCAGTGGATTTTTGTATCTTTGCTTTCATGGCATTAGTTTGTAGTGCTTGTTCTTGTGCAGCAAGTATTAAACCTTCCGTTTCTTTCTTGATGGTTCCTCTCTTAAGCCATGTCTGTGTCAAGTTGTTATCACATTTTCCTTCAATGTTTTTCAAGTGTTGTCCATGGAGAGCTTTGGTTTTCCATCCATTTAATCTGTCATCCAACTGTTTTTCCTTATATTCTGCCTTTGTTTCTGTTGTTTTTATAATGTTCTCCATTTTCACAGCCTGGAGCAATCTTTCTGTGCTTTGGTTCACATAATCATTCAGACTTCATTCTTCTTCTTCTACAGTTTGATGGATTTGCAATAGCCCTCTGCCCCCTATTCTTCTTGGTAGGTACACCCTGTTGGTGTCACTTCGTGGATGTAAAGCGTGGTACATATTCAAAAGTTTATGCGTTTTTAGGTCCAGGTTTTCAGTTCAGCCACAGTCCAGTTGATGTTTCCAAATGGGTAGCATATCACTGGAACTGCCCATGTATTAATGGCTTTAATCATGCTTCCAGCATTCAGTTTTGATTTTAATATTTTGCGAACCCTCCATTATTATTATTATTATTATTATTATTATTATTATTATTATTATTATTATTATTATTACTTTATTCATTAAACATGAAACAGTCAACTGAACATTCAAAAATACATCACAAATACCATTGACTGGTGTTAATGGTTGATACGGGTTGCTGCCAGCGTCCTAGGAATCAACCAAGTACCTTCTTAAAATGTACGATGTTCCAAGTAGCACAGTTTTTTGCAGTTGTTGTTGTTGTTATTATTATTATTATCATTATCATTATCATCATCAAATATATTTGTCACCTGTCTCATGATTCAAAGCACTTCTGAGTAGCTTACAGTGAAATATAGAAATATCCAACAACCATAAATATAAAAATATATTGCTGAGCACATTGTAAGCCGCCCTGAGTCTTCGGAGAAGGGCGGCATATAAATCAAATTAAAAAAAAAAAAAAAAAAAACAGATTTAAAATTACAAAAATAAAAACGAATTAAAACACAAGGGTTTGGAGACGAGAGGTGGGGTGCCTTCCCTGTTAGTGCACCAACCACCTCTAGCCAACAGTTTCTCCTTCAGGACCTCCTGCCAGCCGGTACAGCCAGGTTTTAAGGCTTTTCTCAAAGTCTAAAGAGAGAAGATGGATCTTACCTCACGTGGCAAGATGTTCCAAAGGGCAGCAGCCATGGCAAAAAGGCTCTTATATATCTATAAAATCTATAAACTGCTGAATTAACTGCCATTTCCATTTGTTTGCCACAATGCTCTTGCTATAATAGAAACTGGTACTCTGAAATGGCTGCATGCGCTCCTGATGGACAAAACCTACCAGAGGAAAGTAGACTTATTAAGTCTTGAAACATGGAGACATTTTTAATTCCAAGTTTCTTGTTTGAGCATGTTATGTGTAAGCTAGAGAAACATTGAGACCTCTCTTCACTTGAATAAAAAGCTTTGTGCTAGAGGAGATTTTTTCCCCCCCTCTGGCTAAAGAAGTAATAAAATTTATTTCTAGGTAAGATATTTTGCCTTGCCTTGCAACTACAATGAAGCTTAACCTGGCACCTGCAAGAGATGGAAGAGACTTCAGTGCATGCACATAGTATCTCTGCAGAAGATTCTTCTGATTATGCAGGGCTACATAATGTGAGTGGGCTCAGAAGCTAGCCAAAGTGAAGTAGCAAATCTGCTCTGATTTGTTTTGAGAAGCTAAATGGTTTTGTGGCACCACTAAAATTTTTGAGAGTGCTTTATTCAAATCTTCCTCAAAGCAAATTACCCATTCAAAAATCTGCACAGCCTACGTAATCCTTTTTCTTGAGGTCAGTATGAAACATTTAAGCTCCCACTTAACATATGAAAAGGTCATACACCCTGGGAAGATGAGGGTTGTTGTGATGCTGTATGAACTCTGGTCAACTTATTGGGATTTCTGATTACAGGTAGTCCTCAACTTACAGCCATCAGAAGGTCATAAAATTGGACATGACTCACTAAAAACTGCCTTGCTTAGCAACAGAAATTCTAGTCTCAACTGAGATCATAAACCAAGAATTACCTATAGTTATGAGATTTTTTTTTTTTTTAGGAGCTGTTACAGTTGCAGGGAGATCAGGCATCTTTCTGGAAGAATGAAGCACCTGTTCCTATCTCTGTTTCATGACTGAAAAGGCTGGGAGGCACTCTGCATGTTCTAGAAGTATCTCCCAATATTTTGTGTTTTCTTACACAGCAAGTGGGAAGACATGAAAACAGTGGTTTGTCTTATAGGGGAAAAACATGCCATTAGCAAATCCTATGGTTGGTCAATCCAAACCTGCTCATCCATAAGTAAAAATGGGAAGGTGAGAGAAGAGAACAGTTTAGTGTCATTATGAAATTACAGTTCTAGAGAAAATCCAAATATCTCACCCAGCTGTATTTTAAATAAAACCATGAAAGTCCCTGTAGTCTTCCGTACTACATAGAACAGCCCAGTGTAGGATATCTGATCCATTTTCTTTTTTTTTCTTTTGTGTTTATGTGTATGTGCACATAAAGATCAATTTTAACATCTTGGAATGTCTTTCACAAGGTTAATATTCCCTGTTTTAGAAAATATTAAAGGAGGTTGGGCAAGTTTTTGCCTTCCCAATGTTTTCATATGCTTTGTTTCTGGCTAATTTCTCTAGAAGCTGAAGCATAAATGACCCTATACAAACAGAATCCCATGACTGAATGGAAAAGACCAACAGGCCATTTGAAGTCCTGTAGGTCACCAACCTACCAGGTTTCTTCTTTGTGGCACAGAATGCTAATCCAGAGAAGGGCTTATTCTGTTTTCCAGTAGAAAACATTAAGTTTCCTTTCAGATTGCCTTAATTGGGTTTCAGATTTCCCCAGAGACAGACTGGAATCAAAATGAAAGGCTTATGGTAAGTAGCACCACATATATATGGATGACTCCTACATCTGTTGATAGTTAATGAATGAAGAAGGTTGAATCAGACAAAACCTATAGCTGTGACTCTTCCCTCAAGCCTTTCCTGTGATTAGGCAGAAATCTGGTCAGGTGTTTCTATTGAGTACTTCTCTCAGTACTGGCTCTGTTGTTCAGGGCTACTGGGAGTTGTTTTTGACTGGTATCTAAAGCATGACAACTCCTGCATTAAGGTGTCTACTCCAAAAGAATGGACAATAAACACAGCAATTAATAGGGGCAGATGTGTGGGTATATAGTTTTCTGGCTTAGATTGTTCTAACTTCTATAACTCTAGCAGGCTAACAGAGTTACAGAAAAATGACCTTTTTTATTGGGGGAGAAACTTGAGACCATTGGAAAGGCAAGATGAGGAAACTCATTCGTCTATGAAGATTCAAGAGATAGAGTAGGCAGAAACAAAGCATATGAAACCATTTGGAAGGCATCTTTCTTGGCATATTCCAATACCAGCATGTGTATGAAGCATAATTTGATCGTTGTCATTTGCCACCAATCCAGCAAGATAGTCAAGTGTAAATCCCCTCGTCTTGTACTACTTTCAGAGAAAAATGAAATCAAAGGGGCCTCTTATGCAGCCTGTCCTAATCTGCTCATTTTCCACATGTGTAAATGATGTGGAAAATGAGTAGAATTCTCATTTTCTTGGGAATTTCTGAGAATTCTAGAATTCTCAGAAATGGTCATGCTGGTTGGAGAATTCTTGGAGTTGAAGTCCAAATATAGTAGCATGCAAAGTTGGGGAGGGCTGCTCTTGTATATTCATGCCAAAATTGCAAATTATGCCCCTTAGCTGTTACACTTAAATCATTCTTCTCTATTGGAAGACAAAATTGTATGCAGTATTGAGGCCATCAAGTTCTCTAGATGTGCTTTCCGCTCTTACATACAATGAAAGGTTCTATCCCATAACCAGTAAAAAAGTAGGTGTCACACAGAAGTTGGTTTTGGAAAAGGGACCAAGAACATAAAAGTTTGACCCATAGCTGTTTTTGTGTGCGCTGTTTGCCAATCTTTGATAAGAGAAAGTATATGGCATAAGGAGAATTATGAGGGAAATGAGTGGGTTCCATTTTACTATGGTTCTTGTCTCCGATTTCTACCTGAATATATAGATCAGGTGGAGCTTTCAGAATTAAGGAGGAATTTTCTGACAGTGAGAACAATTAATCAGTGGAACAGTTTGCCTCCAGAAATTGTGGGTATTCCATCACTGGAGGTTTTTAAGAGAATATTGGACAGTCATTTGTCTGGAATGGTATAGGATCTCCTGCTCGAGCAGGGGATTGGACCAGAAGACCTCCAAGGTCTCTTCCAACTCTGTTATTCTTCCCAATGAATCCAAGGATTTTGGTTTACTCGCTATTCTTTTTTCTCATTCTGAAACAAGGGGATTTGAACATCTTGCATAGGATGAAGAATTTTAGACCATCAGTGACATTCTTCCATTCAAAAACAGCATCTTCTTTTAACTTCTATGTCTCTGCATTGATACAACCCTAAATCATACACTTTTGTTCTGCCCCAGCTCCGGATTTCCTAGGATATTGACACACACCAACGGTCCTTATCAAATTTATTAAGTAGCAAGAATAAACAACACCGGCAACGGTTGGCAACCAGCCCAGAAACAAGATATGATAAACCAAAATACTCTGACAATAAATACGAGTTGTTTCTAGCAAGAAATTTACTAACAGCGTGTGACTTAAATAGGCTAAGGGAGTGGCCAATTATCCTCAAGCCTTACTCTCGATGAGACCTCCTCCTCCTGAGTAGCCACTCCTATCTTTTGGCAGCCCTGCATTTTCGAGCATTGAGGAGAGGCTCCTCCACTTCGCTCTCTCCACTTGAAGGAGCCTCTGGAGGTTCTGAAGGTCCTGGCTGAGTCTCTGCCTCTGGCACCACATCCTCTTCAACTTCCTCGCTGTCCAACGTGAGCGCCGGCTGCACAGGCTGCTGGCGTGACACCACACCAGCCTCCTCGTCGTCGGGATCAGCCACGATCCATGCAGGCCACTGGCGGGCCACAACAACTTTAAAGGTAAACCCAACCAAGAAAGAAGGGAATAAACAATGCCATAATTTCCCCAAAAGCACAAAATGGGACGATCAACCATCAGAAAATGGCTCCTGGTTTCTTCCCCACCCACCCCCAGCAAATACCTTACTGTTAAGACCAGGACTAAAACAAAAGATGACTCAAAAGTCTGACAGGCTATCAATTCTTCAAATGAATTCCAAATATAACTGAGAATGGGAACATTTTATTGCTTTTTGTTAAAGAAATCCTTGAATTCTTGTGGCTAAAGGACAAAAGCAAACATGTGATTTTCAATGATCATTCCGAACAAGGAATCAATAAGGGCTTAATTCAGTAACATAAAAGAGACAACAAAACCAATTTTTATGTTTGGCATGACATTGTAAAATAAAATATAATAACATCTGATTGAATGTTCTCTGCCTTTCAGAAGAGACGATATAAAAGGCAGGAGAAAAGATATAGATAAAGATAAATGAAAAAATATATGGAAGAAAAAACCAATGATGCAGAAGGAATGAAAAGAAATAGAAAACTATCACAGGATGAAAAAGCAAACAAGATAGAGCAAATCAGGCAAATACTAGGAAATAGAATACTTTACTTTTTATATCCCTTTAGTAGTAGTAAAAAAAAAAAAAAGCCCACTTTCACTAAATATTGGTTGTGATTGAGTAGATAAAATGTCAGGGTAGGTTCACCAAAAAAGAAAAAAGAAAAATAAAGCCAGCCTTCCTATTAAAAAGAGTAAAACAGTCGATGTAGGCATATGATTTCGGTGTCATAAAAAGACAGCAGATTTTTATTTATTTTTATAGTGTCTTTACTGCTAAGGAGGCATACTTGTAGCATTTTCTGCTATGGGGCACAAAAATAATTTCCACCTCTCCACTATGTACCAACTGCTCTCCTGTTCAAGTAATAAAATGCCTTGTGGTAGATCAAGCTGAAGAGTCCTTTTAATCCAAATTTTGCTTTAAAGTTTCCATCTTGCGATATGAAATGCCTCTTTTCCTGGTGGAAGAGCAATAACAACCCATCGCAGGAAGGGAATTCTATGTATCCTTTACCATCTTATCATTTGGCATGCTTTGCGAAGCTGAATCCGAGTTTTAAAAAATAATTTCCATACTGGACAACTGCTGTAAGAGAATTATACGATAACATTTACCTTTTTTAAAAAAGCATGTTCATATTTTTATAAAGACAAAAAAGAGTAAAATATTAAAATCCTAATCTTCCAATTCAATTAAAAAAATAAAATTTTCAGATGCCTTTCCTTTATTTGATGGTTTCCAAGGTTTGTTTCAATGTTATCCATCTCTTCTATTAAACAATAATGCATGCAAGCATCAGAGTGCAGATTCTTTGACTAATTCAGTCCGAGCTGCTATTATTCTAATTTGGAGAAGGGGGTGGGAGGAAATAAGAAACCGCAGCCATGCTATCTCAATTATTGATCTTTTGAGCAGATCTGAGACAAATATAACAGTGACTTTCATCCTAATGAAACAAAATTTAGTTATTGGCTGCTTTAATTGTGGCTCTTACATTTTAAAATGTCAATGCAAAGAATGAGTGGTGTAATACTGGTCTTGTTGTCCTTTCAAAATCACAACAATACACAGACATCCCAAACGATAGAAGCAATAGCGTGGCTATTATAGAAAATTATAAGAAAAACTCAAGCCTTGGAAAAATAAAATAAACCAACCCCGTAGTCGATCAATTTCACGGAGTTTGTCACATGTTTGTTTACAATGGAGCCACATGTGTGCTACCTTGGATTCCATCTGCATAAATAAGTTCCAAATTGTTAAGATGTCCCTTTCCTCCGTTGTTCTCGTGCTCAAGGACATTTGTTCAAACCGTACCATTCCTCCTACTCCCAAAGCAATAGCAGAGCACTGAAGGGCTAGAGCTATGAATTAAACTCTAAGAACACAAATACCAGAGGATTAGCCTTCAAATGTGGAGGGAAGGAAGGAGGGAGGAAAGGAGAGAGAATCAGAAAGAACATAGAAGCACTGTTTGCTTTTAGCTTGTAAATAGAAACTTTCCTTGGTCAAGGCAACCTTAATTAGCATGCAATTTGTTCAAGCTATACAACTGTAACGATGCCACTAAATTGCATACAAATTCCTCAGATTGCTTGCTCAGAAATATACATTTTAAAATTTAATTCCGGACCCACACGCTCTTTTGTTTCTGGACTTACAACAGCTACAGAATTTTTATCTTTGTTTTAGTATTTCTATAACAAAGCCTCCTGGTGCTTGACTTATGAGTAGCATTATTATTTCCCTTCAATCTTTTCTGTTCACAACACTAGTTATTGTATGCCTGGGCCTTGTCCCTTTGACTTATATCTTTTTCAAATGACTGTTTTGCTGAATCGTAGTACTTCAGACTACAGTGATGAGGTGAGGGAGGTAGGAGGCTCCTGGCATATAGATAAAATGTGTTGAAATGCTAATTTTTATGTGCAAGAATGGGTGGGGTGGGGGGTTGGCAGCTGTGAGGATGAAAAGCATTCAAACTTAACACCCTATCTCACCCCTGCCTGCACCCAGAAGTGGCCTTGCTGATGGAAAAGCTGTGTCATTTGATCTTGCTAATTGTACTAAGTATTGAATCTCCAAACCACTTCCTTTCTTCAAGCCAGGTCTATTTATTTTCCTGCAAAAAATAATTTTCTCCCTTTCTAAAATAGTCATACCTATATACATTATGATATATTGATCAAAAACCAACTAAGCTGAAGCCAATTCATTCAGTTAATGACTCATCCAAGGGTTTGTATGTAAGTGTGTCACTATATATACATGTTAAATATAGTCAAGAAAAGGCATGGAGGAGAAAGAGGAGGAGGAGGAGGGGGGAGGAGGAGGAGGAGGAGGAAGAGGAGGAGGAGGAGGAGGAGGAATGATGTTCTCATGGGAAAAATATATTGAACATCAACAGTTCAGTTAGAGTATAAAATAAAATAAGAGATGTCAAAGACAAACATATGAGAAACTCTGATTTGTATCTACTGCTTGAGAAAGGTTTTCATTTAAAACTCTTTCCATCTTCTCAGGGCCAACAATATTTAAAGGAAATGGTCATAAATGTATATTCCTTATTAAAACTATTTGCATTTCCCTTCTTTTTATTTCCCCTTCTTATTCAAAGGTGCCTACTTTACTATTTTTCAGTCTTTTCCTGTTTCTACTTTTTGATGCCTTCCATTAAAGCTGGTGGAAATTTAAATTTCTTTTAAAATTTCCAAACTTTCTGATGTTGCAGCCACTGTTCCAAGCCAAATTCTTTCCTCTTTGAAAGGTGGAGGACTTTATTGTTTATATATTCATTGAATTTACTGGAAGATTAACATACTGTATATCTGTTCATTAGGTTCTTGTTAAATTAAATGAGAAACTGCACCATTGCAAATTGCAAATCTGGGGATCTTAACAGTTCCCACAAAATCTTGTCTTAACAAGGAAGAGGAATAATGCTGCATAAATCACAAATATGAATCTCCAATACGCTCTGTGCCAAATATTTGGGATATGTTACTGTGAAGATTATTTTCCAAAGCACTAGAAGGCAGGACAAGAACAATGGATGGAAACTAAACAAGGAGAGAAGCAACCTGGAATTAAGGAAAAACTAATTAACAGTAAGATCAATTAACCAGTGGAACATCTTGCCTTCAGAAGTTGTGGGTGCTTCATCACTGGAGTCTGTCTTAAAAAAGACTGTCCAGTCTTTTTTAAGAAAAGACTGGACAGTCACCTGTCTGGAATGGTATAGGATCTCCTGCTTGAGGAGGGGGTTGAACTACAAGACTTCCAAGGTACCTTCCAGCTCTATTCTGATTAAGATTGCGGTATCACAGGCATTCATCTCTGCAGTTAACAGCGAGGTTATATTAAAACATGGCCACTCCTCATCATACTTACATTTCTGTGAGCAAGTTGATCATTACAGTGGACTCAGGGCCCAGAATTTCCCTTTGGCCATGATGGCAAACCTATGGCACGCGTGCCAGAGGTGGTACGCAGTGCCCTCTCTGTGGGCACGCTCACTGTCGCCAGGTGCTCTTCTGGGTTCTGTCACGCACATTCATGTCGGCTAGCTAGTCCGGCACCCATTCGCACTAGCCAGCTGCTCTCTTCTTCTTTGTGCAAAGACCAGCTGTCCAGCACACATGCATGCGCCAAAACCCAAAAGAGAGCAGCTGGCCGGTGCGCATGTATGCTGGACTATCTGTCCAGCATGCATGCGCATAACAGAACCCAGAAGAGCAGCTGGCTGCCGAGCGCATGCACACGGGCCAACTGCTCTCTTCTGGGTTCTGGCGCTACGGCACACACACACCAGTTTCGGCACTCGGTGACAAAAAGGTTAACCATCACTGCCCTATGGAAATAACTGAAAGCAATGCATGCAAATACAGTATAAGCAAACAAAAATGAAATATTTTATTTAATAATTTTCATACATACATACATACATACACACACACATACATACATACATACATACATACATACATACATACATATTGTTAGGATTCCAGTGAGCATTGTCATGTTATAAAGCATTTAGGGCCATTGCAACCCTATAGGGAGAATGGGTTTTTTAGAGCATCCAGCAAACATTTCTTTAACTTGCATATGGCATAGTAAAGTACACTTAATTACATGGCCATATCTATAGGTCAGAGGTAGATCCCATTTTTCCAGCTCACAGAACACACTAAGTTCTTGTCACCAAATTCAGAAGCAAAAAGAATAATTTTCAAGGCCAACTTTTAAATAGGCTTCAGTAAGATTCCAAAAGGTCTATTAAACTTCAGCAAGGCATTTATTTGGCCCATAAATATGCAGAAAGCTGAAATTCCAATCCACGCACCCTAATTATATACAAACTGTCCTATATCTAATTGCCTTCTAGTTGAAGTCAAAAAAGAGACTTAAAGGTGCATACTTTTGCTATAGTTGACTGCTAATCATTACAGATGGATACTTACACATCACCCAGGAAAAATACATTGCCTGTGAAAGAGGATAAAATATAAGTGACACATATGATGCAAAATTAAAGATATTTTCTTTATCTGTAAAAAGACTATACTCCATCTCTGTGAAATAAGATAATTTAGGTCCAGGTAAATTGCATACCTCTCAGTCAACCATACATGTTCGCCTAATTCTTGAGGGGGCAACATCAACATTTTGGCATTCTGTTCCTGTTTTTAAGAAAAATCAAGATTTGCATTAGAAAGCCTTTCATATGGAACTCTCCTGCATTAGAAAGCGCTTCATAGGGAACTCTCCTGTCTAATGTAGAACATATGGTCATCATATAGCAAATAATCAGCCTAATCTAGCTATGTTTGAAGAAGCTTGTGAAGACGTTCATGTGTCTAGAGGAAATATTTATACTATCCTAAATAGCTGCTTTAGCACACATCCTCATATTTATTTATATCTTAATAAACATAGTCTGACACAATCATAACCAGCAATAGACCAGAGTTCCTTTCATAAGTACCTTGCTTTATTGGAAATTAATGAAAATGTTCTGCAAATCTGTGTTGATCACAGGTGTTCCTTCTGCCTTAATTAATTTGAGATAGATAATTGTTTGCTTTAATGGCTGATCTTCACAATATTTCCTCTTAATCTTCCCAGGGCATCACCAAGTGAACAAACATAGTAGCTGAGCTCAGCTTGTTGACTGTAATATTATGCTTATGCTTTTATGTACTCCTGCCCAAGGCCACACTCCAAAAATAGGGCATTAAAAATTAACCATTCATATTAGTTGAATATTTAAAATCAATGACCGATAGGTTGCCATACTTATAAAACTCAATCAAGTTTCCATCTATATACAGGATTCTCTTTTCAGGTTCATAGAAACATGGTAGATAAGTCAAACTAGGTTCACATAGTAGGTACAGAGTAGAAGTGGATGGAAGGTTAAAAGAATATGAAGAGCCTAACTAGAACAGGAAGGAAGAAACTGGATTGAGATGAAGAGGTCTTCGTCTCAATTTCTTCAGGGAAAGAAAGGAGGGGAATGCTTCTTTAGGCATTACAAGAAAGGGTTAAATTCAACAAGTGGAGTCCTCCAAAGTGAGAGGTAGCCTTATTTTTTTTAAAAAAAAAAACTCTATGATTTGCAGCACTGCATCTATTTTTTTCTCCTAACCATGCCTTTGTTTTCTATTAGTCTCTTCTTAGCAAATGCAAGGCAACACTCCATCTCTTACCCCATACATGTTATTTACTTATAGAAAAGGTTGCTGTTCCTATTTAATTTTATTTAAATTTTTTATTATTTCTGCAAATAACTCAAGAGCAAACACATTCAACACGCTTTTCTCCTCCTATTTCCCCAACAAAAACAACCTTGTAAGGTGGGTTAGGCTAAGAGAGCAGGACTGGCTCAAGGCCCATCAGCCTGCTTTCATGACTAAAGCGGGACTAGAAGTCACAGTCTCCCGTTTCTAACCTGGTGCCTTAACACTATACAAAACTGGCTCTCTGTTATATTTAGCAATAGCAGTAGCACTTAGGCCTATATTCTGCTTCACAATGCTTTACAGTCCTCTCTAAGCAGTTTACAGAGTCAGCATATTGCAGGCAATAATCTGGGTCCTCATTTTACTGACCTCGGAAGGATGGAAGGCAGAGTCAATCTTGAGCCGGTGAGAATCCGAACTGCCAAACTGCTGGCAGCCGGCAGTCAGCAGAAGTAGCCTGCAGTACTGCATTCTAACCACTACGCCACCATGGCTCCTTTTTTTACCTAATATAAGGGTAAAAGCAATACATAGATCATAAACCAAATTAATGAGCTAGGTTTGGCCAACACACTAAACTCCAATGAAATTTATCACTTAGCCAACCTTGTTCAAAAATTGCCCTTGACCCGTAAACTACTTTCTTGGCAGCAAACCTTGGACACGATCATCTTTGTTCTTAGAGCATTTCTGGTGATAAATCAGTAAACTATTTTTTTCCATTAAAAAATCCATTTCATTTGATACTTGCTCCAAACAGCTGACACTAGTATGGAAGAATAATATTTTAATTTTGAACAAACAAAGCCAGGTAGTTAAATTTTCTGTGGCACTTTTTAAAAGCAACATTTTAGCATTCCCCCCACCCCCATGATACTATGAAACTATCTCTGTGGCCTCCAGAGCAGATCCTCCCTGATTTGCTCTTCCTAATAGATCCTACTTCAGCCTTGCCTCTGATTCTCTCATCTTTAAAAAAAAAAAACAGAAAAAGAAAGGTATAGGATTCCTTCTCTAGAGGAAACACCCAACCCAAGGATGACATTTGGTAGCACCTGTAGTGCAGCTATGGGAAGAGACTACTTGGATTTAGAGGTCATCAGTCTTTTCAAATTTATTATTTATTTATTTATTTATTTATTTATTTATTTATTTATTTATTTATTTATTTAATTAATGTAATTTATATGCCGCCCTTCTCCCGTAGGACTCAGGGCGGCTTACAAAAACAAAACAAAGAATTACATAAACAATTAAAATCAGCTTAAAATTAAATTAAAATCAATTAAAAAATTTTAAAATTATTTGAAAGTCACCCCTACGGATTCAGCCCATTTGATGAAAAAGCCAAGTCTTCAATTTGCGGCAGAAGGAGAGGAGGACCGAGGCTGTCCTGAGGCCAGTGGGCAACCCATTCCAGAGGGTCGGTGCTCCCACAGAGAACGCTCTCACCCTGGGGGCTGCCAGCCGACATTGTCTGGCTGATGGCACCCTGAGGAGGCCTGCTCTGTGTGAGCACACCAGACGGTGGGAGGAAGGCAGGAGATGATCCTGCAGATACCCCAGGCCTAAGCCATGTAGGGCTTTATAGGTGAGCACCAGCACCTTGAAACGAACTCGGAGAGCCACCGGCAGCCAGTGCAGCTTGCGCAGGAGAGGTGTCACACAGGAGTACCAAGAAGCCCCCGTAACAACCCGCGTGGCCGCATTCTGGACTAACTGTAGTCTCTGGGTGCATCCCAAGGGCAGCCCCATGTAGAGGACATTACAGTAGTCCAACTGAGACGTAACAAGGGCATGAGTGACCATGGCAAGGGCATCCCGATCTAGGAAAGGGCGCAATTGGCGCACAAGGGATACCTGTGCGAAAGGCCCCCTGGTCACGGCCGTCAAATGATCTTCTATGGTAGGACCCGGGTACCTTCGAGACCGTCTTCTGCCACCAATAGCCTCCCACCAACCAGTCCGCTCCCACAGAGAGGGTCTCCTCAGGGTGCCATCAGCCAAGTTATGTCGGCTGGCGACACCCAGGGGGAGGGCCTTCTCTGTGGGAGCCCCAGCCCTGTGGAATGAACTGCCCCCGGAAATACGTAAGATCTCCGACCTCTGGGTGTTTCGTTGCGCATTGAAGACCCTGTTGTTCTGCCAGGCCGGGCTATCAACATAATAATTTTAATTGGGGTATTTTAAATTTTTGGGGTTTTAATCCGGCCAAATTTATTTAATTATTTTAATTTTTAATCATTGTTGTGTCTTGTGTTTTTAAATTGGCTGTACACCGCCCTGAGTCCTTCAGGAGAAGGGCGGTATAGAAATAAAATTATTATTATTATTATTATTATTATTATTATTATTATTATTATTATTATTATTATTATTATTATTATTATTATTATTATTATTATTATTGGGATAGCCGTGAATCCAGGAGGACCCCCAGATTGCAGACCCTTTCTGAGGGAGTAAGGATCTCCCCTCCCATCACTAGTGATGGGGCCGGTATCCACAGCCACTCAGTCTTGGTCCCTGCTGTCCCTTCCCTCCTCCCCATTAAAAAAGCTCAATAAAAATAATATCTAAAGATTCAGCAGTCTTCCAAGATTTTAACCATTTATAATTGCAGTTTATTTTCTTTGTTGGTCTGTGTGGATCATTTTACAAGCAGTAAACACTCTTGCATTCCCAAGCATAGCTTTGCCAGACCCTATAGTAGGACACCTTTCTATGTTTGATACATCCTGTCATTGCTACAGGCTGGAGATGGCCTTGGGTGAAGATGGGATAAGTCAAAGTGCCCAGAATGAATTCCCATCTTAATTACATGAGCAATATGGAGAGTAATTGACAGGATTCTCAACAAAAGTGACATCTAGAATGTACTTTTTCACAGCATTTTCACAGAACCAGATGTCTATCTCACTGCTCCAATATATAAGCATCCATTTTCAATTCTGGGAGAAGCAAATGCATTTATAATTACAACAGGGCTTGCTCTGCCAAATGTAAATCAACCTAATAGCTTGCAGAAGAAATCTTATTTTAAATCTCTATTTTAAAAAAGATCATCAAAAATGACAAATAATCTTCTTCAAGATCTCTTTTTTCTAATATGCTGTTTACGCCAAATTGCGTTATAACTCAGTAAATGACTAGTAGTTCACCAATTATAGTTGTTCACATTGTTTACATAAATGGGTAAACAATGTGTACATATTGCTGTTTAATTGTTTAATCTAGTCTATTACAGTTGTGGAATGAGGTTGTTTTGTTTAGCAAATGCATAAGATCCAAGGCATTCTTGTATCTGAATTCCATTCTCCAATTTGGTAATCTTCAAAAATGTTTAAGTAGAATTCTCAGAATTCCTACTCAATCCAATCCAATTTAGGGTACAGGTTCAAAATATGAATATAGATCTTAACTTTGCTTGGTAGCTGATCTGTTTGTGTGAGAACAGTTCATTTTTTTGCCCTAATTCCAAACCCCAGTTTCTTCCACCACATCACAGAAGAGGTTATGCATGCTCTAAAACCCTCATTGATCCCCAATTCATCAAGAAATATATTTTAAAGGACATGGAAATCTACCTACTGTAGTTCTCTTATGAGGCTGAAAATAACTGTTGTTTAAATGCCTACTTTTTATTACAACCTGTAACAAAATCAAGACTATATCAGTGATAAATTTTTTTAATAATCATGTTGCTTCAAATTGGCTATAATAATAGGGCAATCATGCATCACCGTTGTGTTTCAACAGAACTATTAGTCTCTGTATTATGTCCCTGTAATTACAGCCTAATGCTTTACACTATTAGAGCACTACTAAATATTTTACTAAACTGAATGGAGTACATAAAAATTAATTTAAATGGCCCCAAGCTTTGAGGCAAAGCATTCAGTGATGCAAATGTACCTAATTTTGTTTTCTTTTTCCCAGCAAAAAGGAAGAAGAAGATAAAACACTGAAGGAAATTTAACCGAAAGAATAATTAATGCTAAAAAGGGATTCAAATTACATTTACGGGACAATCCCATACATGTTGATTCAAAGGAAGTTCCACCAAAATTTAGTGAGATTTAAGCCCCCAATAAATTGCTATAAGTTGCAGCTTGCTTGATCATAAGTAACTTTTTTCAGTGTTGTTGTAACTGTGAATGGTCATTAAGCGAACTATAGGGCCTGGTGGCTCAGCAGACTAAAAGCATTGTGATTAACACCAGCTGTCTGCAATTACTGTAAGTTCGAATCTCACCAGGCTCAAGGTTGACTCAGCCTTCCATCCTTTCTAAGGTAGGTAAAATGAGGACCCAGTTTGTGTGGGCAATAAGCTGACTTTGTATAAATATACAAAAGTATGAAGGCTATTGCTTAACGCATTGTAAGCCGCCCTGAGTCTCCGGAGAAGGGCGGCATATAAATCTTTTTTTTTTTAAAAAAAATTGTAAGTCAAGGACTACCTGTACCTCCAAAAGGAGGTGAAAGAATGCCCTAGTGCAGAGGTGAGCAACTATGGCCCTTTTATGACTTGTGGACTTCAATTCCCAGAATTCCTGAGCTAACATGGCTGGCTCAGGAATTCTGGGAGTTGAAGTCCACAAGTCATAAAAGGGCATAGTTGCCCACCCCTGCTCTAGTGACATCATTTTCATCCTGGGTTTTAATTCTCCCTATAACTATAGGACTCACTATCAAGGACTTTATGCAACTTCTTTTGCAGTAATGATCCCAAAACGGTTTATAGTGTAATTAGAAACAAAAACCATAATTGTATAATATAACCTAATTAATAGCCGTAGTTGATTAAAAGACCAATTTAGCAATTAAAGCAAAATTAATTGGAAGACAGGGATTCTAAACTGCAAGTTTCACCAATACAATCGCTTATCATCTATTGAGTCCCGATTTGATGGTGGGATCCCTGTGTAAATTCGGGGAGTGGGGCGGGGGGCCGAGGAATCACAAGTTAATTCTTATGGCCACTTTCCTTATCAGAGCTTTTTTTAAAAAAAAAAACTGCAGAGTTATGGGATGTATATTTTCATTATATTAGCAACCTGTTAGAACAAGTGAGTTTATCTGGGAATAAGGATAGAAAGAGCCAGTTTGGGTGTAGTGATTAAAGGGACTGGATTAAAAACTGGAAGACTTTGCGTTCTAGTCCCGCTTTAGGCAAAAAGTCACCTTGGGCCAGTCACTTTCTCTCAGCCGCAGACACGAAGCAATGGCTAACCATTTCTGGAAAAACCTTGCCAAGAAACCTTCAGGGACTTGTCCCAGCAGTCACCAGTAGTCAGACCTAAAAGCACAAAAACAAACACACAAAAAAGGATATCTAAGCATGTAGCTTTAGACACTGTCCGGCTCTTCTACACAACCCTTGCATTCAATTTTACAGCTCAAAAAGTAATTGAAAGATCATTTTTGCATAGCTCATATGACAATATCATTCAAAAAAAAAAAATCCCCCTTCAATCCCCAACATCTATAAAAACACCATAAAAGATATTGAAAGCCTAGATTCCAATTCCAACCCGCCCTCCTAAGAATTTGATGGTTGATGGTCAGATATATTGACAGCTCATGTGTTCAGTTGGGGTAAGCTGTTCAGGTTTCCCCCCCTCCCCCCTCTCTCTTTTGTTATTGTTGTTTTCTGCTGCACAAATTACAATCTTTTGATCAGGCTGGAGTGAGGCAGGATGCAGCAGCAATAGAGTTCATGTCCCATCTCCAGTGGCTGTGATTTGCGAGCAAATCTTGCGAAATCCTGGCATTGCTGTTTGCAGCTGCTGCTTCTAAGAGGCCCACAGAGCATTAAGGCAAATAGCCAGCAGGATGGGCTGCTGCCACAAGCTGAAATTAAACTATAGCTCAGTGAATACCCCCCTTGGCAATAAGTGTAAATTATTTTGATTCACAGTAGCTATAATTAAAATGCTCCCCTGTAATAAATAATTCAATTAGAATTAGAGTTATGAGTGACAAAACAATATGGATGGCAGAATCGTAGACTAATGGTAGCTGGAATACATGGAGGAGGCGGATAGAACAGGGAAATGGGAATTTTCTCTGCAATACTCTTGAGACTAATAATAATAGTATTGCTGTGCAGATGCGTTCTTCCTCATTTTTCCCCCACTGGTTCTCATCTCAAAGAGAAGTTCGTTGGAGAGCAACCAAACTGAATTGGGAGGAGGGTTCAAGTGCAGAATTAGGCTGGACTCAGCGGATGGGGTGGCTCAGCGGTTAAAGATGCCGAGCTCGTCAACTGGAAAGCTGACGGTCCAGGTTTGAGACCCGAGTGCTGCATGACGGGCTGAGCTCCTGCTCCTGCCCCAGCTCACATAGCAGTTCAAAAGCATGCAAATGCGAGTACATAAATAGGTACTACTTCGGTGGGAACAGTATTTTGTATGCTGCAGCGTACAGTCATGTTGGTCACATGACCACAGAAAAGTCTTCAAGACAACCCTGGCTCCTTCAATTAAGAAACAGAGATGAGCACCGCCCCCTGAGTAGACACGACTGGAAAAAATTGGTGGGTGACTTGATTAACAATCGCCTTATATAACAATTAAAATTCTGGTCCCAATTACGCTCATAAATTGAGGATTATCTGTATATTCTTTTTATAGTTACCACATCAAAAAGGACCAATAGTTTCCTTCCCAATTACCAAAATTACCCACTCGCCTACCCAAAAACTCCAGTCCCACCTTCTTTACTGATAACTTTACCTCACTGCTCTGCCTACTATTGCTGCCTTAAAAAGGGGAAATGTCACCAAGAGTTGGTCCAACCCAACTCTGGACAGCACTGGACAATGGAACCTGTCTGATTCATTACAGTATTCCTGTGTAACAATAAGGCTATGGGAAGACAGGTGATGATCTACCTGTAGCTCCACTAACAAGTTTAACTAGAGGCCTTCAGAATATACAACAGTGCTTTCTTAACAATTATACTGCATCATCTTAGAATCAGACATGGGGCAGACTTAATAAATGGCGATTTTGGTGATTCTTTAATTGAAATAAGCACTGTAAATTAATTACTCTGAATAAATCTCTAACTTCTTTCCATTTCACAGCAGAGTAAAAATACTCAAAAGTAATATTTAGCATTAAAACGCTATCACTATCAAAAAGCCGATCATTTGCAAATTTAATAAAACAATGAGGGGGTTTTTTTAAGAAAAAGAGATCAATTTTTTACCTTTTGTCTGTCTGTCTGTCTGTCTGTCTCTCTCTCTCTCTCTCTCTATCTCTCTCTCTCTCTTGCTCTCTCTTTGGTGTATAGATTAATTAATTTAATTTAAAGGGAATACAAAAATCTAAGATGATGGAAAAATGGAAGAGGAAAGCAGAGCTCTCTGCAATAATACTTCCTAGAGATGTACATTTCTTCAGAAAAGAATCCAAAAGCCAGATTGTCCCTGTGAATAGCAGAATGAGGCTGTCTGGTCTGAAATCTGACCTTTCTTCTAGATTATGGTACATCTCACAGCCTTACAGTTTCCTAACTGATACAGAAACATCCAAATAAATGAAAGGAATTTAGTTTGCATAATGGGGTGGGGGAAAATGACTCCCTTTTGCAATAACTGGGCCAGAATCATTCCAATAGTGAGCTGTGTGAGGTATAAACTTAATTTATTTTTTTAATGACCTTATGTATTATTTGTTTGTTTATCCCAATCTTCAGCCAGAAACATTAATTGAGCCTTTTCAATGACAGAGACCTTGACCTCAGTCTTGCCAAGTAAAAGAACAACCGATAACAAGGAAAGAAAAGAATACGAGTTGCAGAAGGAAAACGGGATGTTAAAATCAAGGTCACTAACTTACTGATTGCCAGCATTATACGCTCTCCCCCTTTTATGGAAATGCATGCACATTCTTTTCATTTTCATTAAAAAATATTTTAATTTGCTAATAAATGTCTTAGTATTCTTCCTTTAAACCATGTTCTAATGGCATCCAATTACTGTGGATCAAATAAGTCTATGCATAAAATCAAACACGCAAGCCAATCTGAGTTGGATGAATGCATCTCTTCCATTCTACAAAGACATTTCTGCTGCTGACACTTTGCTGAAAAAACAAATCGCATTTCCTGTCTGTGTGGTTGGTTTCAAGCGGGAATAAATTGGCCATGAAGATGGACTCAGTCACAACAGAAGAGAAAATATTACCCTCAAAGTTTCTTCATGTGATTGGATCAGTGGTGGCCGCTGCTTGAGGCTCCACCCACCCACTCAGATGTCATCACGGATGCTCTGCGCATGCGCAAAAGGTTCTGCGTATGTGCGTGCTCCCAGTTCCGAACCGGTAGCGAAGGTAAATGGAACCCATTACTGGATTGGATGCATGAAGCCATGGTTGGACTCCTTACTCTTGTGAGTCATAATAGAAAAAAAGGGATCTGATTTAACAGAAGAACTTATCATAATGCCACTCTAAAAAGAACTAATACTTATTTTAGGCCTGGCCTAACCTCTCTTTTAAATTGTTTTTTAAAATTTTAAAAATTTTTAAATTTTAAATTTGTCTTATGAATTTGGGGTGTTTTAAATTCGTTTTCCGGGCCAATTATTTAATTGTATTTTAATGGTTTTTTAACATTTGTACTATATGTATTTTATTTGGCTGTTCACCGCCCTGAGTCCTTCGGGAGTAGGGCGGTATACAAATAATAATAATAATAATAATAATAATAATAATAATAATAATAATAATAATAATAATATTTTAAGAGGATTGAGCAAATTTATGGGAGAACTCTCCTGCATCAAAATATTGTGCATCGAAGGACTTTCTGTATCAAAGTACTGTGAGAGGGATCTTGGAGTCCTAGTGGACAATCACTTAAATATGAGCCAGGAGTGTGCAGCAGCATCCAAAAAAGCCAATACAATCTGAGGCTGCATTAACAGAGGGATAGGATCAAGATCACGTGAAGTTCCAGTACTGCTTTATAAAACCTTAGTAAGACCACACTTGGAGTACCATATCCAGTTTTAGTCACCACAATATAGAAAAGATATTAAGACTTTGGAAAGAGTGCAAAGAAGAGAAACAAAGATTATTAGGGGCCAAAAACATATGAAGAATGGTTGCAGGAATTGGGTATGTCTAGTCTAGTGAAAAGAAGAACTAGAGGGCAACATGATAGCTATGATCCAATAGTTGAGGGACTGCCATAAGGAGGATGGGGTCAACCTATTTTCCAAAGCACCAGAAGGCAAGACAAGAAGCAATGGATGAAAACTAATCAAGAAGAGAAACATTCTAGAACTAAGGAGAAATTTCCTGACAGTGAGAACAATTAACTAGTGGAACAGCTTGCCTTCAGAAGTCATGGGTGCTCCATTACTGGAAGCTTTTAAGAAGAGACTGGACAGTCACTTGTCTGGAATGGTATAGGGCAGTGATGGCTAACCTTTTTGCCGTCACATGCCAAAAGTGGGGGTCGCGCGGGGGGTTGCACACATTGTGTGCTCACACCCAAAATTCAATGCGCCCTGCCCCCCCACGTGACCCCCCCGCGCTCCCCCGCTTTTGGCACATGATGGCAAGGTGGGCTCGGTAGGCCTGTTTTTCACCCTCCCCAGGCTCCAGAGGCTTTTTTTGAGTCTGGGGAGGGCGAAAACGTCCTTCCCCACCCCCGCAGAGGCCCTCCGGAGGCCAGAAACAGCCCGTTTCCTGACTTCTGGTGGGCCCAAAAGGCCTGAAAATCAGGTGGCCGGTACGTGCATGGGTGCTGTAGCTTAGCTAGGGCAATGCTCATGTGCCCACAGATATGGGCCTGCGTGTCATCTGTGGCACGTGTGCCATAGGTTCGCCATCACAGGTATAGGGCCTCTATCTGGAGCAGGGGATTGGACTAGAAGGCTTCCCTTTCAACTCTGTTATTCTGGTATTGTATTTTAAGTTAAGAGAATGCAAACTTGACTCAAGACTAATTTTAATATTGTAGAATAGATGACACAAATAGACTGAGGCAAAAAATGCAACTTGTTAAGGATGCTACATTCCAAATTCAGTTGTGCAGTTGTTTCTCCTCAACAAAGAAAGTGACCACTGCCTAAATTTGAGGTCATTATGGACTTGTGACCAATGGTGCCATTAGTGTTGGAACATTCAGCATAGGTAGCAACCCCAATATGGTGGGCCTGTTATTTCTGGTCAATGTTTTTAAAAAGGTATTTCCTTCTATTTGAATACCTCCTCCCTGGCCTGGGGATATTTTGGAGAAATGAAGATATCAATAAAAGGTGCAAGTGGGAAGAGAGAGATGAGAGATCTAAAAGGGAAAAAGAGATTGGAACTAGTTTTTAAAAGTTGCAATAAGAGTGTCAGGTTTTATTGGGAGATCCCAGAGGACAATTTGTACTGGGTCTCTCAACTCTGGAAATATTCTGTCAGCAAATTGCTCTACTAATGTCTTGCTATATTATTTATCAGAAATGCAGTTCTTGCTATGAGGGTAACTAATGGCATACATCTCACAAAAGGGATATTTGGCAAAGGTTTGTGACTACACCTGCATAGAAGCAGGAATCCATACATACAATTCCAGATGGCTCAAAGTGATCACTTGCCTCCCCCCCACACTCAAACGGCTAATGTCTTGTTAATTGTAATATAGCTGTGAGTCAGAGGAACATGTGCATTTCATTTCAAAAGGGCTTGTAGTGCAAAAGATTGTGTCCATTACCCATCAATCGTGTTTTGCTCAGCATCTGCACACCTGTTTCCAGAAACCTCTGTTAGGTGGGAAGGCAGGAAGCCATCCAGAGTTTCCCTGTGATAAGATGGGTGGCCAATAATTTAAATGGAGAGAGGGAGGGAGGGAGGGAGAGAGAGGGGGGGGAGAAAGCCTTGTGAAATAGTTTCTCTTCTTAGTAAACAGAAAGCACACCTGATCTCCCAAAACCAGTGGTGGGATTCAGCCAGTTCGGGTGAACCAGTAGTTAATTGCTGGGTGGTCCCGCCCTGCCCTTCCAGGAGTCCCCATGTGGCCCATTTTGGCTTCCAGGTAAGTGCAGGGGGGCCTACTAGGCCCAAAACAGGGTGCAGGGGTGCAGCATGCCCCCCCCAGCCCATTTTTGCTCCCAGGAGACTTCAGGGAGGCTTCCTAGGCCCAAAATAGGGTGGGGAGGGTGCAGCATGGCTCTCCCGCAGGCTGTTTTCTCTCCCAGAAGGCTGCAGGGAAGTCTCTTAGGCCCAAAATGGGGTACGGAAGGGCCGCATGTTTCCCCCCCCCACATGGCCGGTTTTGCTCCCAGGGGGGTGCAGGAGGCCGAGTGCTGCCTGTCACACCCCCTGGCCACGCCCACCCAACCAGTCATTAAGGGCAGAGAACCACTGCCCAAAACCATATTGTTTAATTATATTTGAGAATGAAAAGCTGCAAAATCAATTTATAGGTTCTTAGCTTTGCAAAGTGAGGACACTCAATAGTATTGGAGAGCTGTTCTGGATACCATATGAAATGTTTTTATTCATCTAAGTTTCCATATAAATATAATAGATAAGAGGAATAGTATAAAAAGAGGAATTGTTTGCTTTTTTTTTTCTTCCTTCTTTCCTCTCCAGCTGTCTCCAAACCACACATCTTCTCTTCCCCATGGCTCTCTCCTCTTCCCAACCCTACCATTAGGCAGAATGAGTCTCAGGCAGCTGATTTGGGATGTCACAAAAAAGCAGCAATTTTCCAGTTATTTAATGTGTTGTTATTGTGTTTTTCCATCCTCAGGTGCCAAAGTAATTTGACCAGCCTCAATTATTATGCTTCCACCTACTCCATTGGCAAGGACAGAGTAGCAGTGTATGATAATTCAACTGATTTAAGGCCTCCATATAACCGGAGGGTAGATTGGAATCTATGGGAAGCAATAAAATTTTTAAATTACTGATATGAAAAAAATATTCTCCTTTTCTCTCTATTTCCTCCCATCTGATCCTGTTTTTCTTATGTATGTTAAGTTTAAAGGCAAAGACTACTGTAAACCAATCTGCAAAACCTTTTATGCAAGGAGCAGTATACAATGCTTTAAATAAAGGGTATGTGTTTATATATAATCCAATTATGTTGAAACACTTTGTACATGCCTAGACCAGATTGCACAATGCAAAACTCAGCACAATTCTTTGCAAAGATTGTGTGGCATGGCTTTGCTGAGCCATGAACTGTAGAATCTTTGTGGCAGCCAACCGTAAGTTCTGCTAGCTCAATCAAAGAGTCCTTCAGAAGACTCTTCCCTGAATAATTTCAAGGTTGTCACAGTTTATAAAAGAAATCTTGGAGGCTGAAAAAGGGCAATTTGTCCAATAATCAGATACAGAAGCCACTGAGAATCAGTGGAAGTTAAGTGGCAGTTCAGTGGCAGTGGGAGTCAATGGGAGTTAAGTGGCATCGAAGTTGAAATAAATTGTCAGATGTAAATGCCTTATTCCCTAATGTGTAAATAATGTATATATGGGATATCAGGGGTTAACTTATTCTTTGACTCTTAATGTATTCATAATTCACCACTCCCACTCTTGGCTCCACCCTTTGTATATATAAGGAGCCACCTTCACCATTTTCTTGGCTTCTATCTGTGAATATTCAGTGAATATAGAATGCCTATTATAATTAAAGAGAAATATATTTAAACCTCTAACTCTTATTATTATTATTGAGTCTGATCCTGAAAATATTGCAACATAAATAAATTAAAGAAATTAGTGAATCTATTCTTCTTGAAAGAGTTCAGAATACTGCCTAATTGTTCATACTAGCAATAGAAATGGCACTTGGACTTATATACTGCTTCATACTTTACAGTCCTCACTAAGCCGTTTACAGAGTCAGCATATTGCCCCAAACAATCTGGGTCCTCATTTTACCAACCTCGGAGGGATGGAAGGCTGAGTCAACTTTTAGCCGGTCAGGATCAAACTGCTGGCAGTCGGCAGAATTAGCCTGCAATACTGTATTCTAACCACTATGCCACCATGGCTCTTAAGTTTTTCTGCCTGGAAATAAGTCACTATTATCAAATTAAACTGAACAATGTTTATTTTATTTATTTATTATTAAATATATATATATGCCACCAAGAGATGACTCTAAGCAGCTTACAACCAATTTAAAAACATGATAAAATATTGAAATAGTAAAATAGTAAATATTAAAATTGATTTAAAATCATCGAAGATGGGGAGGAAAGGAGCGAAATGCACTCAGGGTGGAGGCAGAGATTTATTTCCATCAATCACTTCCAGAATGATACACCTCTGTCTGGGCCCAGGACCAATTGGCAGAGCCAGGTTTTCAAGCCCTTTCACAAGGTCAAAAGGATGGGTGAGAATCTTACCTGGGGGGGAGGGGGTTATAATATTCCAGAGGGTGGGAGTCACAACAGAAAAGGCTCTTCTTCTGGGCCCCATCATCCAGAATTCCTTGGCTGACAGGATCCACAGCATTCCGCTTCTGCCGGTACGGTTGGGTTGGGGCAATCTCATTGGGATGAGATGGCTCCTCAGGTATGTTGGAGAGTCACCCACCTTGCCTGATTCCTTGCAGGTTTGCAAACTAATTCCACCTTTACCCAGCCTGGATGCTTTCCAGATGCCCACCACTTTTGCTGGCTTATTTCTATGAGGAGCGTCATCCCACTCCATGTTTTGCTACTTGAAAGCTTTATTTAAAATATTCCTAAATGAGTTTTCATTAAAATGCTATGCAGCAGGCAGCAAGCACCCTGTGCTAGATCAATTGCATTACAATATTGTAGTAGTCAACATACTACTTACATCCTGAAATGCAACTTTTTTTCAGGACAACGGTGGCAGCAACGATGGAGAAAGGAAATTAAAGGAAGATCATCAGCACAGGCTGGCTTAGATCCACAGAGAGATTACTCTTCAGTTATAATGACATGCGTGACAGATCTGTCCGGGAGGGAACTTTTTTTTAATCGGTGCACACACACACACACACACCCCATCTTTCAAGAGAGGCTATCAAATGCAATTAATTGGAGGCCAATAATCCCAACAATCTTTTCATTGTGGCTTGGTAAAAGCTTGGAAAAAGGGATTGCTTCTCAATGAGGGAAGCTTATTTAAAGCTTGTGTTGCCCTTTTTTTATGGCTGCCGGCTGCCATCATGGATGACAGCCTGTCTGGATGTGCAGAGAATTCCAGGACAGGTGGCAAGACGACACCTCGACTTTCAGATACAAACACTAAGAAAACACACAGCCCTGCCACCATTATCCAAGAAAGAAGATTGGAAGCTTTGGGCAATTTCATCAGAGGGAGCTTTAAATTGTGGCTTTGCAATTAAACACAGAGTACTCATGCAGTTGTAATTCATTGTATCACTCGTGCGCCAGGCTGTCCTGCAGACAAAAGCTGTCGGGTGCCTAAGAGTGAAGAAATAGGAAAGGATAATGTTCTAGGGGGTCTGGAGGTCTATGTAATGCTTTACGGTGCTGAAAATACCCTTGAGACCTGTTCTGCTATCTTGTAATTATGCACACATCGTCTGATTTATGTTCCATGTCTCCCAGCAGTACCGGCATGCTCTCTGCTTCCTTAGCCTATTTGTGCATAAAATACTTGGTGCCATAATGTCGTAAAATAGGGTAGAGGCTCATTGCGCGAGTTACTATCAGATTCATGTGAGCAAAGGGTATAATAATCTAATGATCCTTTTCAGCTAGGATAAATATGCACAATTTTGCCTTCAACGCGAAGCCACTGTGAAGCCTTTCCCACCGACGCCTTTGAGAAATGTCACTTTGGGATGATAGATCTTTAATTCACCCACCTCCTTCACGTGATGATTATAGGTTTGGAACGACAAAATAAAGAAACAAAGAAGTTGGAAGGCTCATGCATGTGCATAGATGTCCATTATTTTATATCAAGCCACAGAGCGCGTTGCCTTTGGTTTCGGAGAATAGGGACTAGCTCACACCTTACAAAAGGGTTATTAAGTACTCTGCTATAAAAATGCTACTGGAACTAAGAGCATGAATATGTGAAGTGAGCCTCTGAAGGGATATAACTGCATGCCGAAGAAAACAACAGTAGGGGAAAGTACAAGTATCATCTTCAAAATCCGTTCCTGGAATCAGCAAAGATTTTCTTTCTTATGCCAGGTTCCTAAAAGTGCGTACATCCTTGAGAAACTATAACAAGAAGTCCTTTCAGACCTTCTCACTCAAAGCTAGAGATTACCTGAGTGGCCTTTATATTAGCACCTAAATGTCAATGTCATTTCCACTTCTGTAACCTGAAAATAGCACTAAATAACTGTGGAAAATAATTATTTGCTCTGAAGTTAGAATGGGAAGAGGTTTTTTTATTTTTCCCACTTAACGCTTTCTCGATTGTTAGATTACAATTCCTATTCTTCGCAGTCACTGGTCAAACTGGCTGATTAGGATGGAAGCTGTAGTCTAACACTTATTTTTAGGTGTCTCCATACGGAAAACGGATCTATGCTGTTTTTCCAGCTGGTCTCTACATAACCTAAAAAACAGAATGTATTGATTTCAGACTACTTCACTCATACTGAAAACTTCATGGCTAAGTTAAGTTCCACTGATGTCAGGTGGAATTCAGTGAAAGTAAATTAGCTCAGTCTTCTCTGTTTTCAGTTGCCAATAGAATGGAGCAGAATATCTTGTAAATTGGGAGGAATTAAACAACAAATACAAAGGTTACATGAAACTTCGTTCTTCTCAGAGTGAAGACTGATTAAAGATAGAGATACAATATACAAGTAAACTAGAGAAAAGTATTCCAAAGTTAAAGAGCTATCATTGAAAAAGTCTGCTTTTAGGTATTTTCAAGTTGTACCTCAGCATGGGAGGACCATCTCAGAAGATGATCTCAGGGTGTGGACAGGAACCTACAGAAGGACTCGATTCCTTACTTCCTGTAGAATCCTGTTCAGAAACAAACTGTAGAGAGTAAAGATCATAAAGTACTGATGTGTTCATATCACCCAGTTGTCCCAAAGGTGCTTTTCCAAGAGACAACTAGACTTTCTTTGTTTTTCCTTGAAGATGTTTTGCTTCTCATCCAAGAATCTTCTTCAGTTCTGACTTAATTGAAGAAGCTTCTTGGATGAGAAATGAAACATCTTCAAGGAAAAACAAAGAAAGCCCAGTTGCCTCATGAAAAAGCACCTTTGGGACAACCATGACCTGGATGACTGAGAATCTCCATAGACCTATGACCCAGTTCCAGTCAATATTTTTACTGCATAGTTTTGTAAGAACTAAGTTTCTGAACATTGCAAAAGATAACTGTGGTATAGTTCCCCGCAGTAATCTAAACAAGAAATTACCAAGACGTGGTTTATTATAGCAAGGCAATTTTTATTCAAGTGAGGTTATAGCTGGTGCATCAACTTGAGCTGATGAAAGGTCCTTGGTGTCACATTCCTCTTATTTATTCATTTGTTTATTTACTGCATTCATTTATGTACTACCTGACCCTCAGATTCTAGGCAGTTTACAGTAATAAGCATGCAAAAAACAACAACCCATAGTGTAAAACATTACCCAAACATCGATCATCCATAAAATCGTGATTATCTAAAATAAGGCTCTCTCAAAACCCACTTACCAAACAAAAACAACAGATGATGGCCAAGGCCAGCGCTAATAGTGAAATATCCAAAAAGCCAGTAACACAGGAAAAATGTCAAAGATGGATCCAGAACTCCTCCAGCAGATTAATGAGGCAGCACTTGGAAGAGATACCTTCTTTGCAGTTTTGTTTGTCCTTTATTGCTTGCTCCTAAGATTCTTCTGTAAGTGTCTTCGAATCTTTCTGATACATCCCAAACCATCTAACAGGGCCCTTGGTCCAACTCACCACTACCTTTGACTAAATTACTGTCATTGAATCTAGAGGATGAACTATCCACCGACAGCGCTAGTAAAAAGTGGCTATTAATCTCTGACCCTCTCTTTTACTTTATTGGGCTTCCCTTGGCATTAGATCTGGTTTGCCAAGTTTCTAGACAAACAGCAGCAATAAATTAGGAAACAGTTATACGCAGGAAGATCTGCCCGAGAAGAAACAATGTGATTTGAAAAAGGAACAAGGCTAAAGGTAGAGATGAACTTTCCCAAAGGACACAATTTATGATCAGGAATGTCTGGTGGGTATAATCTGGCAGTTGTGAGAATTTCTCATCCTTGATTCATATGGCTCTACAACATGAGAGGGGAGTTAATTAGGGATTTTTTTTTCTTGTTTGTAGTATAATTCAGACTACAAAAAGCATATATCTCCTACATAGTATTTTTGCAGGAGATTTAATAAAATGGTAAAATGGGATGGAAAGGATCAGTATGCCTCTTATGAAACAATTTATCTCCTTTAGCAGCTTTGTTTTAAAATTATGAATCAATTAACTTTTAAAGTCTATGAATGAACAGCTGCTAACACATACAACAGGGGTAAAGCAAAGGTTAACTGAGTTATTTAGCACTTGAAGATCATATTGATCACAGCACTGAATGTTTTAGGTAATAAAGGCACAAGGGAATAACCCTTGTAATGAAAAGATGAAATGGAAAACCATTACATCATCATCATGATCAACATCGTCAATAATCCAGGGGATAGTAAAATAGAAGACAATGAAGTGGAGGAGACAATAAAGTATCAAGATCTGAAAATCAAAGCACCTATGGTACTTCGAAACCCTTCCATGGCTTCTTCATTCAGTCAGAAGAATGGAAAAGAGATTCAGCTGACTTTGCTGGAACAGCAATCTAGACACCTCCCCTCCATCCCTCCCCCCAACCTTCACCTCCCAATGATCCTCACCTGATGTTTACCTCCCCATCACAAGACCCTCACCTGATGTGACCCACACATGACCCATCACAAGACTCATCACAAGATCCTCACCTGGTGTTACTTCCCCATCACAGACCTACTGACCACATGAATCCTAAGTTAAGGTTGCCAGGTGTCCACTATTTGAGCGGACAGTCCCCTTTTTTCACATTATGTTCACTATTTTTTTTCACAAAATAGTGGACATTTTTTTTATTCAAAAGCTTTATGATGAAATGGTACGTAATCTAAAGCTGTACAGTCTAAGAGAATAAGGATAGGAGAATCGTGTTTTGTCTTTTTTTTCATAAATTAGAATGAGACAAAGATCAAATATCCATTGAACTCGATTCTCTGAAAAAATTAATGATGAGATTAAAATAAAAATATATTATAAAATTATGTACAGTTCACATTTTTAAAATGTATTGTAGCTTGTGTTGACTGATCTAAAATGGCGTGTTAAAATGTTTGTAAGAAAATATATAATTTAATTGTAATTTTTTTTTTTTACTACTTAACCCCCACCCCCACCCCCGCTTGTCCGCTATTTTTTGGAAGCAGACCTGGCAACCCTACCCTTATAAACAGTCGAACACTGACACTCTGTAAATGCTGCTGAAGATGTTACCTAGCCTGGTAATCAGAGGTGAAATCCAGCAGGTTCTGACAGGTTCTGGAGAACCGGTAGCGGAAATGTTGAGCAGTTCGGAGAACCGGTAGCGGACATTTTGAGTAGTTCGGAGAACCGGCAAATACCACTTCTGGCTGGCCCCAGAGTGGGGTGGGAATAGAGGTTTTGCAGTATCCTTCTACTGCCATGCCCACCACACCACACCCACCAAGCCACACCCAGAGAACCGGTAGTAAAAAAATTTGGATTTCACCACTGCTGGTAATGAAATGTTCAGAAATAACCCACATGCTCAGAGAATGAATGTCCACTCTCAATCTAAAAATAAATCAAAAAATTATCTGAACTAGTACTCTCAACTTTATCCAGCCTGTAATGAAGAAGAAAAGTCTAAAACCTAACTAGTGGAAAAGTTGTCCCAATACAGAAGTCACAGCTGATAGGGGGGGAAAAGCAGTGAAAAATCATAGCAGCAGATCTGGATAATATCTGAAGCAAATATTTGTTTTCTAAGTTATTCATTGACAAAGTGCTATGAAGACAAAGGAAACTTTGGGGGCAATTGGTGACCAATCTAGGTTTCAAAATGTTTAACAGTGCTGCACATTCAGGAAGTGGGAACATATTCCCTTTGTCTTACTGTCAAGAAACTTTTAAACTTCAGAATCTGCATATAAAAGCAAGTGCAAAACCTCCAGCTAGAAGTGCATTCTGCCCTTAGCATAACTTTCAGTTGATGACATTTGAAATATAGTGCCTTTATTGCCTGCTGAAGCTGTATCTCTCAAAGAACTCAGAAGAAAACTTCTTACCACTACAGAAATTTAACTCTTTAAAGTTATTTAAAAGAAAGAAAGGGGGAAAAAAACAGGGATTATTGCACTGTTCACAGCTAAGCAAGGAAATAATGCACAGAGTTTTACCTACATTATTGTTAGATGAAGTGCCAATCAAAAATGCAACCTTTGCTGTTCAGAGTTTAGAAGTTCCAACCACAGGCTCAAATGGCTGGGAGATTAGCCAGAAACCTGACAGAAAAATTCCCTGAGAGAAAAGCATGTCTGCTAGGAGATAAAGACCGAGGAATCCTTTGAGAATTTCTTGAAATTCAGATGAAAGAAAACTGAGGACCTGAAAATGAAATATGGGAATAGCATCCAGGTAACTTTTAAGAGAGGCAATAGCAAAACTGTTATGTGCCTGGCTGGCTACAACATCAGTAGTCCAGGAAGCATTGTAGCAGATCTGAAACATTATGTAGGAATGTCAACGTGAAAACTTTGTGTTCAACAGGGCTATGCCAAGCATTAAAGACAGGCCTTGCTTCCACATTACCTTCACATTGAGTGAAGCAACATGATCCCTATATTTCAAAATGCCATCTCTTGGCATCCCTTTTGGGACCTCCTTGGCAGATACTGTAGTCAGAAAAGGCTTTTGATTATGCAGAAGAATTTTCAAGTTCTTGAACAAGGCAGAGAGAGAAAAAAATGTCTCATTGAAAAGAAACATTTGGCATGCACCAAATTTGGCATGTACACTTAGGGTGAGGGTTATGTGATCCCTAATTGTTTAAGATCCTTCTTGGAGGTAGAAAGAATAGATAAGGGGCCATAGCAACAGTAAGCAGTAGTTTAAAGGAAAAGTATATATTCATATTTAAGACTATTTCCGGAAGGATTTATGTATTTAGTAGATTTATATCCCACTTTTTAATCAAGAACTCAAGGTGGCACAGACAGCGGCCCCTTCTATTTTTCCTCACAACAATCACGTGGTTAGGTAAATTAAGGTGAGAGAATGTCATTGGCCCAAAGTCACCCCGTTAGCTTTTGTGGCTGAGGTTGGACTAGAACCTGGATCTCCCCTCTCATATGCTCCTGCATTTGACCATTATTGCACCAAAATTTAAGACACTAAATATTTTTTGATGAAGTTTAGTAGGGTTGATCTGACATGTTCCATGTAGCTGCCCCAGAAGCAAGCTTTTCCCTCACAGGAAAAAAAAAGTACTATTCTATAGTTATTAGTATCTTTTAAAAATATCAGACACACCTAGTTTCAAATTTCTGTTCTATCAAGCATCAACTAAGTGGCTTTGACTGTGTCTCTAAGAAGAGTTGTTTATTAATTTCAGTTTTGGTGAATTCTGTAGTGAGATTATTTGATCTGCACCTCCCAAATCCACATGCAAATCAGGAGAGAATTATTCTCTTGAATTTGCATTTCTTTGAATGTTTTGATGGAACTCTCAAACATACCAAAATTGGTTTTAAAGTATGCATTTTAAAATGTGTATTTTAAGACAGTATTTAAATACTTTTTCCTCCTCCTAGACTATTTTTACATACATGCAGAAATAAAATAGAATAGATTTACAAATAAATAAATAAATCTGACACCCTGGATCTCTTTATTTTTTTATCTTCAAGCCTAATTAATTCACAACCTATCTACCTCCCTCTCCCTCTCTCCCCCCACTATCTCTCTCTCACACCCCTCATTAACTTGCTTTTTATCCAGATAAAAAATTTGGCCAGAACTTGTCCAAGCAATCTCTTCATAAACTTTGTAACCAATATGTGCTCTGTCATCACAGACTCCTGTTAGAACAAATACAACCTGTGAAAACACTTGTTTTAACACAAAAAGCAGGTGAGCATGTAACCCAACTGGTTAAAAATCTGTTTTTTTTAAAGGTATGGGATATTGCTGAGATAATATTGAACTCTCAGATTTTATCTACAGAACACACTGTATCTTTTGGATATTATGCTTTTGACTCCATGAGTTGGTCTGTTCCAATTGTCTTTGCTAAATTGAAATTAAATCTCAGGTGGCATAATAGAACTCAGTTTTAAAGGAAACATTCAAAGCATTGGACTGGAAATATAATGTGTGAACCTTAAAAAATCAGCAGCAGGTAAAATCCTCCCAATTTGCTCATTGTATTTTTCAATCAGTAACTGGAATCAAGCAAAGTAATTTGTATGAAAAACAAAACAGAACTGGAGGATTATATTAACTCAGATTTTTTGTTTGTTTGTTTGTTTGACCAGCTAGTAACAATCTGGTAGATTGTTGAAAAGGGTAGACTGCATTTTAACAAAGACAAAATGTAAAAGTTAGTTTCTACAATTCAAGCAGCATTTATCTTTCAAAATATATTGTGCAGGATAGCAAAGACTTTTGCAAAGAATTGACAAAGCCAAAGAAAATTGTGACTGTATATGTTAAGGGAAGGATCATTAGAAAGGAATCAGAATATGTTAAGGAGAAAGGCAATAACTGAAAGTTACTGAAAGACATAGCAAGAAAGACCAAAAGGCAATATATCACCAAAATTAATAATAATAACTCAAAAGCCTAGGCAATGTCATCCTTTTCTTTTTTTTTTTTTAACTTCTCTGTAGTATCGCAGAGCTAAATCTGCGATCAGCATAATCTATATTTTCAGGAGTTCTACATTTTAACAGACACCACGAAGCAAGTCAAATACCAGCAAGGAAACATTCCTTCAGGTTGACTTTAATGGCTAAAGGAGCAACCGGAACAGAAGGCAATGGTAATCCACTTCACATAAAATGTTAATTCTTTAAATAAATGCAAGTGATTGAAAATGGGCTTTCTAAAGTTGAACTTGATTCGTCCATAAATGTGCTGCTTTGGTAATAACATTGGCAGCACAAAAATGAATCACATTTAAAATGGCTTAATTTGCCAAATCGGAACAAGATTTAAAACTATAGAGCACTGAAAATAGTCCTTTGGGAACGTGTCCGCTGGTTTGCAGAGAAGCAATTGTTGCTAGGGAAAATAAGGAGTAAGCAGATAAAGAAGAATGGTGCATGGACAATTTTAACTGAGCCATGAAAAATTGGGAAATTTATGGGCTAAAGCTACTTCCAGGTCCACATAGAGAACTCCCAAAGGTCACATAATACATTAGTGCTGAGTAATTGGCCCAACCAGTGGTAAATGTGACATATCTTCATGCCTCTTTAGCTTTCTGCCAACGTTCATTCTTGCCCTAACTTAAGGCTGACTTCTTTCTATGAGCCCAAAGCTCTAAGAAACCATGCAATAAAAGATGATCTGAAGACATAGATAGGCAGAAGCATTGGTAAACAGGAAGAGTACTCTATTGGGATGGAGAGTTACACTGGAGAAAGTGGGAATCACAGCTGTCCACGAATTCTGTATGAATATCAGACGTCACATGAATCCAAGCAATTCAAGGTACAATCATTTTTAACTCACTCAAAGCACTGATTGAACAATGCCATTATTGAATAAGGTAATAACTCAGACGGAGAGCAGAAAATTCTATTTATTGAGATCCAGACTGATTTCCTTCATCTGATAGCAGAAGTACCATTTCATCCAGTTGACTGTCATTACAAAGAACAGAGAAGGTCAGACACATACAGATCCAATCATTAACTACCCTCATTTTTGCTTGCATCACAATTGAGGTAATCTGAGAATTGTATCAAAAGGTTGGTGCACTCATTTTGCAAAGGTTTAGGCATGAAAGCATCACGTAACTGTGGAGACTGAAACTGCCTGGCTTAAGAATGTCCTGATAGGAATAGAGGAAATACGTCAAAACTTTGTGTTATTTTATACTTTAATGAAGCAAAGAAAAAAATATAACAATTGCATACCTATACATGGTTAGCTTGATTGTTTAAAAAAATTATGAGCATTTCTCAAGAACAACAACAAGTACAAGCTGCTTGATAGGGAGGACTGACAATGAATTCTTCCCAAGAAAGAAAACAATTCCTCTAAGCAATAAATGAAAAAATGTCCCTAAGAAAACTTCCTGTCATAGATCAGTTATTTCTCATTACAAAAGCAGAAAAATGTACATTGGCTTCTAGGCAATTGCTTCTAAAATTACAAATCCAGGTGGGCAGTTGTATTAACAGAGTAACCTTCATCATTGCCAGGGCTTGTTGAAAACAGTATCAGTCGTCATAGCCCAGTAAAAATAGATATCTAAAATAGAAGAGTCAGGAAGGGCTTATTACAAAGAGTATTTACCAGATCTGCACAGAGAGAGGAGTTAGAAGGTTAAATTGCTGATAGAGGAGGAAAGCAGAATGAGGTGATATGATGTAAGAAGTATTTGTCTTAAGAAGCCTCATCTCATCTCCAATTTAATATTCGAACTTTAAAGATACGATTATTAGAAATTCTGGAACTTGTACATAGGCCCAATGCATTGGTAAACTCCTAGATGAGAAAAGTTACACTTAGTGGCGTGCTTCATCACTGGCGGTTTTTAAGAAGAGACTGGACAGCCACTTGTCTCCTGTTTGAGCAGGGGATTGGACTAGAAGACATCCAAGGCAGAGATGGTATTCAGCAGGTTCTGACCAGTTCTGAAGAACCGGTAGGGGAAATTTTGAGTAGTTCAGAGAACCATCAAATACCACCTCTGACTGGCCCCACCCCCATCTATTCTCTGCCTCCCGAGTCCCAGCTGATTGGGAGGAAATGGGGATTTTGCAGTAATCTTCCTCTGGAGTGGGGGGGGAATGGAGATTTTACATATCCTTCCCCTGGAGTGGGGTGGTAATGGAGATTTTACAGTTCCCCTGCCATGCCCACCAAGCCACACCATGCCAACCAAGCCACGCCCATAGAACCGGTAGTAAATTTTGAATCCCACCATGCTCCAAGGTCCTTTCCATTCTGTTTTCTGCTTCTAGTGACAAGCTACTGCTGCCTTATTAACAAAGAATCAGATATTAGGAACTCCATTTTCTGGATCAAATCTTGAGTGAGAGAGATGTCCCTCTTCTAAAACATTTGGGGGGTAACTATAATGTTGCCCTCTGTAATGATAAGATTCATGCATGGATTCCCAAAGCCTTCCAAGCTCTACACTTCTGTCTGTATTCGGTGTGCTGATGTCTAAGAATCTCCTTGACTTCCCACTTTAATAGCATTGTGTCTGTTTCATCAAGATGCTAATCCACTGTATCTCTTAATTTAACTCGTAAACACAAAGGATGCTTCCCAGTTAATTAATGTCACTTGGATGGAATATCTGGATTCTTTCAACCCCTCTTATGAAGAATTAGGGAACATTTTCCCCCATCTGAGGAGCCACAGCTAACTATAATGCATGTACGTATTATAGATGTACGTTACAGAGTCACTAAATGAGACAGTTGCTGAACAAGGAGTATCCGCCTATCTACAGCCCAGGAGACAAGGTTACAAGTAGTCCTCAAATGTCTTAGATTTTGGTTCAGAATGTGAATAGCTACTACCATGTTTCCCCGAAAATAAGACCCTGTCTTATATTTTTTTGAACCCTGAAATAAGCGCTTGGCCTTATTGCCATGCGCTCAAAAGCCCGATTGGGCTTATTATCAGGGGATGTCTTATTTTGGGGGAAACAGGGTATTAAGGAGACAGGGAAAATGATAACCTAATGGGGGGCAATTATATTAATTATATTTAATTAATATTATACAGGAAATTATTGACTTACAACCATTCATTTAGTGACAGTAGTTACAGCAGCACTGTCTGTTTTTCACACTTATGACTGTTGCAGCATTCTTATGTTTGTGTGATCAAAATTCAGATGCTTGGCAATTGGTGCATAGTTATGGTGGTTGCAGTGTCCCAGGGTCATGTGATCACCTTTTGCAACCTTACTAACTTAACAACTGTAGTGATTCACTTAACAACTGTGCCAAGAAAGGTCATAAAATGGGGCAAAACTCACTTAACAATTGTCTCATTTAGCAAAAGAAATTTTGGGCTCAATTGTGGTTGTAAGTCTACCTGTAGGATATGAAGTCTTGGTGGTGCAGCAGACTAAAGTGCTGTTAAATAGCACCAGCTACCTGCAATTACTGCAAGTTCAAATCTCACCAGGCTCAAGGTTGACTCAGCCTTCCATCCTTTTGAGGTAGGTAAAATGAGGACCCAGATTGTGGGGGCAATAAGCCGACTTTGTATAAAAAAGAACACCTCTTGGGGGGGGGCGAAAGCCCTACTAGGCAGGTATATACAAAAGTATGAAGGCTATTGCTTAATGCATTGTAAGCCGCCCTGAGTCTCCGGAGAAGGGCGGCATATAAATCGAACCAATAAATAAATAAATAAATAAATAAATAAATAAATAAATAAATAAATAAATAAATAAATAAGTCAAATCTTTTTGTGTTAAGACCCAACAATTTCTTTTCCCTGGCTTTCAGAGTAGCCCCAGTAATGCTTATGGGTTATGGGTCAAGACCAAGAGTTGTTCATGACTTGGACAAAACGCCAGATTCCTGGATGTTTCAAGTTGGCCATGATATGCAGAAGTGATACCAAGCTTCCAGAAGCTTCCACAGGTATCTTTTAGAACTGGCTTACTGCAAAACATTATTTATGCTTTCTTTTCAGTACACCAAAGGGGGGAGGAGGGGAAGTAACAATCCTTTTCTAGGAAAACACTGTTTCAGTTTTGGACCCCCGATCTTGGTTCAATTTCCTTAGGATTTCAAATTCAGAGATAACCTCTTGTAGCTCATTTTGGTTTCAAAGTTACAATATCCTGTAGCACCACGGAGATAATTAACTACTCCCAAAGTTATACTATCTGGTATTAACACTGTAAGCGTCAAGCTGCTCTATATTAAAAGCCATCAAGTGTCCTTTAAGCAAAGCTATTACACAGGACAGCTGAGATAACAGGGCACGTCAAATGGAAATTTGCAAAATGTCAGCACGTCACTGTCTGGCCATTTTTAATGACAAGGTCCAGATGGTCAATGAGATGGCCTGAGATTATAATCCACGTGCATCCAAGATTTTGCTGGGTGGGGAGCTTGTTTTAGACAGCATTCTTATTATGTAGCTCTTTAGTTTTGCCTGTTAAACACAAGCCAGAGAACGATTTTTAACAAAGAAATTCGAAAATATTGATCAAGATATACTTTTAAAATATATTTTACCAGCCAAAATTCATTCCATTGTTATTGTAAAGACTTCACTGTTCTTTATCAATTTACTATTGGTGTGTTACTTTTCCATAATTTGCTATGCTGTCTGGGAATTATATAATATATTATGCAGTTACACTGTCATCCATCTTGCAATCAACTCTGAGTAGTGAACAACATAAAACCATGCCTAGGAAAGATAGAAAAATGATAAGAACAGTAAGATTAGGTTAAAAAGCATCTTAATCAAGCAGACTAAACACAGATGGGTGATGAACTCTTAATGGAGATAGAGGATGAGATTTAAGGAACTCTAATCTCTATGATAAGAATGTACATGGTTGAGCTGGTGTAAATCATAGTCATTTGCTAGTTGTTATCGGCTGATGCAGGCATTCTCCTCCTCCTCCTTCTCCTCCTCTTCCTCCACCACCACCTCCTCCTCCTTTCTTCTTCTTCTTCTTCTTCTTCTTCTTCTTCTTCTTCTTCTTCTTCTTCTTCTTCTTCTTCTTCTTCTTCTTCTTCTTCTTCTTCTTCTTCTTCTTCTCCTTCTCTTCTTTCTCTTCCTCTTCTCTTTCACCTCCTTCTTCTGCTCATTCTTCTTTTCTTCCTCTTCCTCCATCCCCTCCTCCTCCTCCTCCTCCCTATATAGTTTCTAAACTATGCCAAGCTTTAAATCCCAAACCCCTTACTATTGGCCATTCAATATGTGGAACACTTCAATTTCTGTACTTTAAAAAAAGATGCTCAAAATAAAATAAAATAATATGTACATACATAATTGTACATACATACATGCATATGTATGTATATATTTTGATTTATACCCACACAGACACCAAACAGCACCAGTTCGATTGGAACAACACAAAAATCCTCAGCCACGCTACCACCTGCCATGCCCGTGAGTTCATCGAAGCCTGGCACTCCACAAGCAAGTCCATCAACAGACACACTCACCTACAACCAGACTATGAACCCCTCAGAATCCAAATCAACTGCACAGCCAACCAGAGACAGCACCGACTCTCACCCAACCCATGCAATTCCCACCACCACCAGCAGTTCACCTCCCACTGATCCTCACCCAGGGGTGAAATCCAGCAGGTTCTGACAGGTTCTGGAGAACCGGTAGTGGAAATTTTGAGTAGTTCAGAGAACCAGCAAATACCACCTCTGGCTGGTCCCAGAGTGGGGTGGGAATTGGGATTTTGCAGTATCCTTCCCCTGGAGTGGGATGGGAAGGGAGATTTTGCAGTATCCTTCCCCTGCCACACCCACCAAGCCACGCCCAAAGAACTGGTAGTAAAAAAAATTGAATTTCACCACTGCCCTCACCTAATGTAACCTCCCTATCATAAGACCCACCACAAAACTCTCAGGGATGACTCACACCTGACCTATTACAAGACCGTCACTTGACACACCCACACCTGAAGCCCTCATAAACAGAAGAACACTGACACTAACATCACCCAAACTTCGCTGAAGATGTTACCTAGTCTGGTAATGAAATGTTCGGAAACCAACCCACAAACTCGGAGAACGAACTTTCACCCTCATACATAATTCTTTCATGTTCTGAAAAGTCCACAATTTCACGTAAGACATAACTTGATAAGAAATATATTTATCCCTAGAGGTATACTAAGCCCCAAGCAGGTCAGGCTGCTTCCTGCAGATGCCTAGAATTATGCCTCTGCCTTTTAAACAGATGTAAGTATTGTATCTCCTTGATTTTCTTCAAAAACTGCAACCAAGCAAGGAGCTATCTTGGCTGAAAAATAAAGCTTTATCTTTTCTTCACTCTGCACCCTCCCGCTATACATACCCAACAAAGAATCCTCCTCTATAGCCCTCCCACCAGAAACCTGAGGAATTGCAGGGTCTTGTGAGTTGGATATTCTGCCTGTTAAAAACATACATTGTACATTGTCCTAAACAGAAAGCCGAAGCATCGTTTTTAAATGCTCATCACTGTTGATACTTCCAACAAGTGGTTTGGTATTGGATTTGGTCTTATCTGTTTCTAACAGACAGTCACTTGCATTGGAAATTTGACCTGAAATAAAAATTCAGCCCCAAGTATCTGCTGTCAATTGTGCAGAAAATAGGAGATGACAGCGAAGTCACTTCTGCATGCTGAATTAGATCTCTTTCCAACATATCCTAATGTCATTATTAGCACTCAAATGCACTGTGTCAAAATGTGTCTGCATAGGGAAATGGACCAGGCCCATCAAATTTATCTTTTAGTCTAAATGACAACCTGCTTTTCATTCAAGGTTCCACAGACTTTTACCAATAAAATAAATAAATAAATTGCACTTTGCAGTGAAGCCGCCTATGAACTAAGTTGGGTTTTTTTTTTTACAAAAACTCTTCACAAACGTGATCAGAAGCGTATCGTTTAATGAATTTTGCTAGAAGAGTTCAGCAAAATAGTATCACTGCTAACAATATTTTAATCACACAAAATATTAATCCGCAATTCATAAGATTGGATCACCACTTTAAAACTGGGTATATGCAATTTCTGAATTGTAATTCCAATCTCCAATGAAGAATTTAGTGTATTTATTTTTAATTTGTTGAATGGCCATAGTTCAGCAATTCAATGTGCATGTGTGAACTTCTATGTGCAAATGGGGCTCTCTCCATTTTATTTAAATAACTCAGAAACTATAGCAATGGAAGTTAGTATAGGTAGTCCTCAACTTAACGATTACAATTGAGCCCAAATTTTCTGTTGCTAAGTGAGAGAGGTGTTAAGTGAGTTTTGCTCCATTTTTCTTGCCACAGTTGTTAAGTGAATCACTACAGGTGTTAAGCTAGCAATACGGTTGTTAAGTGAATCTAGCTTCCCCATTGACATTGCTTGTCAGAAGATTACAAAAGGAGATTGCATAACCCCTGAGACACTGCAACCGTCATAAATATGAGTCAGTTGCCAAGTGTCTGAATTTGGATCATATGACCATGGGGATGCTGAAATGGTAATAAGTGTGAAAAATGGTCATGTCATTTTTTTTCAGTGCCGTTGTAACTTCAAACAGTCACTAAATGAACTGTTGTTAAATTGAGGATTACCTGTACTTTCTTCCATGTTCATAGCATGCACTCTCAAAGTTTTGAAACATACTCAGGCTAACCTGAGAAATGTGGAAACACACACATACAGAAACACAAAAAGAGTGGCGCTTAAACATTTGTGAACCCTTTTGAATTGTCAATATTTCTGCATAAATATATATGATCCAGTGGTGGGTTGCTACCGGTTCTCCCCGGCTCTTGCGAACCGGTAGTAGAAATGTTCACTGGACAATCTGCGGAATGTTGGAAATGTGGGTTTGAGCATGGCACCTATTACCATCAGTGGTGGACGTGCCTGAAAGCAGTAGAATTCTGGGGGAAAATAAAAAAATGGCTGAATGAAATTTTAAATCAAAAGATCGAATGGCGTCCAGAGACATGCCTGCTCGGCTCCAAGCCGGAAAGTATTAAAAGAGATTTACGGTATCTCGCATTACACATCATCACAGCAGCGAGATTGGCGTACGCTCAACTTTGGAAAAACCAAAATATCCCATCAAAGGAAGCTATTATAAGGAAGATTTTAGATTGTGTGGAAGCAGATAAATTGACCAAAAAATTAAAAGACAGAGACCAAACACAAATATGTTTATCTTGGGAAAAATTCTATAAGTGGCTAGAGAAGAGGAAAATATAACCCAAATTAGATGAGGAATTATATCTATTGAGAAACTTATACCATACAAGTAAAGTGAGGTCGGATAGACCTAATTGTTCTATAAAGGTATGCAAGATGTTCTGTCTTCTCCGGATTATAATATAGATATACAGTACCGGATACTAGGTTATTAAGGTACTGTTTATAGGTATGCATCCTTTTTTGTTCTTCTTTTGTTTGTTGCTGCTATGTTGTCTTGTTTGTTATTTATATGATGTGTTGTTCTTCCTTTGTTTTAAATGGAAAATGTAAATAAAGATTATTTTTTAAAAAATAGAAATTTTGAGTAGTTCAGAGAACCAGTAAATACCACCTCTGCCTGGCCCCGCCCCCAATCTATTCGCTGCCTCCCAAGTCCCAGCTGATCGGCTAGAAGGAAAAAATCAAAGCTCACTTGACAAAGAAGAGAAAAAAAAAAACAAGACACCTTAGCTTTAAATTGAGAAGCCAAGAAGCCTCCCAACTGACCGGCTAGAACCGATCCTGTCCTTATAAACCACTCGGTGGTGGTAGATTGGCAATTGAGGCCAAGCTGCTTGAAAGCTGTTTCCGATGTGGCAGAGCGGCAAAAAACTGTTTAAACTCTTGCCTGGGCACTTCAAAGGGCCACCCTACAGCTGATCAGCGGTAAAAGGCAGTGTGGTGGTAGACCAGTGCGCTCCAAAAACAAATGGGTAGACAGCTCTGCAAGCGGTTAAAAGCCTGGTAGACCAGTACCTCTGCTAAATCCTAAAGAATTGTTTGTCACATGACCATCAAACCACGCCCACAAAATAAGCTACGCCCACAGAACCAGTAGTAAAAAATTTTAGAACCCACCCCTGATGTGATCTATTATTCACATATGTCTTAAAACTAGGTAAAAATAACCCAGTTAAAGAAATGGGTCGGAAACCCTTATATTTGTTCATTTATTGAAGAAAATATGTTGGTGTTGCTTGTACAAAAACTCTTACGATAGTAGGAAGGAGAAGGCAGTGAAAATACCTGTTCAGTATTCCATCAGAGTACTTTGATTTAGAGTTACCTTTGCAATCAATCGCCATTTATCATCTCAACCACAGTCTTTTGGCTGATTGGCTAAATAATGGGAGGGCCAAAAGAGAGAAAGAGATACATATTTGCTTCCTTTCATCACTTAAAATAAAGGATAGGGCAAAGGAAGGTTCTTCCTTGAATTGTATATCCAATTCTAGGTGTTACATGTAAATGAGAGTAAAAAAAAAAAAGAAATTGAAATAGAGAGACTATGAAAATAATCAGGAAACTGGAATCTAAGCAAAACTAAGGGACCTCAATACTGTAAGTTTAGCCATGAGATAGAGTTTTTACTTTTATTTATTTGTATCCCCACTGTATTATTTTTATAAACAATTCAAGGTGGTGAACATACCTAATACCTTTTCCTCCTTCTATTTTCCCTATAACAACAACAATGAAAGGTGAATTGGGCTGAACAAGAGTGACTTGCCCAAAGTCACCCAACCAGGTTTCATGCCTAAGACTAGAACTCACAGTCTTCCAGTTTCTAGCCTGCTGCTTTAACCACTGGCTGGCTCTAGTTATGTCACCCTCTTTTGCTGAATGTGTTACATAGCCATATGTTTTGGATGCTTAATTTGGATTCACACTCTGAACAGCAGTAGCAATAGCACTTGTATACGGCCTCATAGTGCTTTAAAGTAGGGGTCACCAACCTTTCGGACCTCAGGGACCACTAAATTAATAATTTAAAATCCCACGGACCACTATTATGATCTGCCTGATGACCAGCTGGGTGGGTGTGGCTAGGTGGTCATGTGACTGGATGGGTGTGGCCAACTCAATGTCACTCGTGTCGAGGGGCACTTCGCCGGCCTCTACTTGCCTCCCCTGCCAGCCACTCCTCACCTCCCCACCCGAGCTCCTTAGGGCCCCAAAAGGAAGCAGTTGTTGGAACTAAGCAGCCACCAGGAGAAAGAGTTGGCAAAACAGCTCAGTTCAAGTTGGATCTGACCAAGAAGGAGGCTCAGCCGAAGCACCTCACTGAGGACTATGAGCATAGGCATTCCAAGCAGAGGGAAGACCTGCAGGAGTGCAAGGCCAGATACTGGCACCTGGAGGCTTAGCAGGCTGAGATGGTCAGCAGTTCCAGGCCATGATGCAGTTCCACTGGAACAAGGGTCTCCGGCTCTTTGCCACCAGCGGCACTTCCCTTCTGCCTTTGCCCAAAGCCCCACATCAGGAGGCTGAAGCAGAACCCAAGTCAGAATTTCTGCCCTCCTCCGACCCACACAAAAAGACTCTGAAGGGGGAGACTCTCTGCAGCAATACAAACATTCATTGCACGTATCCAGCCCAGAGGCTGTATTTTGAAGACCACTGATTTAGTGCAATACAAAAAATACTAATAATTTTTCTGCGGACCACCAGTGGTCCACGGACCACCAGTTGGTGACCGCTGCTTTAAAGTACTCTGAGAGGTTTACAATGTCAGTATATTGCCCCCAACAATCTGGGTCCTCATTTTACTCACCTTGGAAGGATGGAAGGTTGTCACCCTTGAGCCCTGTCAGGATCGAACTCTAGGCTGTGGGCAGAGTTAGCCTGCAATATTGTGGTCTAACCACTATGCGACCAGGGCTCATATACAGAGAATGGGCTCATTAGTCCAGTCAATAAGATCCCATAACAGTATAAATTGCACTTTTTAAAGCTAATAGGGAATCAGCGAATCTTATAGAAATGATCTGAGCAAGAGTATGTATGTTCAAAAAGAGAAGATAAAACATGATGGGTCTTAGATTTAGGGTTGGAATCTATCTTGACAAAGACTAAAATCACTATTACTATCATCTGGAAGAAGAGCCTGAATAGCATGTACAGTAGGTGCAAAACGAAATCACTCCTCTTGAAGCTAATACTATTGTGGTCAGCGGAACCTAGGAGTAGCTGTGCTCTGACACTTTTTCAATTGAGAAAAAAGAGAAGACCTGAATGGAATAATTTTAGGAATTTAATGGTAGAATTTGTTTTCTTAAGCCTGAACTAGAAATGAGTTAACATGGACTACCTCAGGGCTGTCAAACTCCCAGCCCGTGGGCCAGATGCATCACACACTGGCCACGCCTATGCCCGGTTTAGCGAAAGGGGGGAAAGTCCTGATATGTCACGTGACGCCACTGGGTTTGACACCCCTGGACTACCTTCTAGATTTCTATGGGGTGTACCAAACATCAGGCCTCCTTAGACCAATCATAATATGTTGTTTTGTTTAGAGAAAATATTACTGTATTTAGGAATGTTCAAAGTTCATACATTGGGCAAGTAAGGAAGTGTTTAGAAGAAAATGGCAACCAGTTTGAACCTTTAATGTAATTTATATGATAAATTGTCTAGGAAGCCTTTGTATATATGCCATACAATTAAAAATAGAATAGAATAGAATAGAATAGAATAGAATAGAATAGAATAGAATAGAATAGAATAGAATAGAACAGAACAGAACAGAACAGAACAGAACAGAACAGAACAGAACAGAATAGAATAGAATAGAATAGAATAGAATAGAATAGAATAGAATTCTTTATTGGCCAAGTGTGATTGGACACACAAGGAATTTGTCTTTGGTGTATATACTCTCAGTGTACATAAGGAGAATAAAATACATTCATCAAGAATAAAAAGATACAACACCTACTGATAGTCAAGCTACTTTTATAATTGAGGATGTATCCGTTTGGCTAGTGTTTTCAGATAATATGTGGGAATCATTTAAGGATTGAATAAATGCTCAGAACTATTTTTATGAAAAAGGAGAATCCATCTTTCTTCATATGCCCCCTTAACATAACCCTCCTTGTGATTCTCTCTCCCCCTATATAATCCTCCTGAAGCAGCAATGAGGAGATAAAGTGGGAGGAGAAGGAGGAGAAGGCCTTCAAAATTTGACTGATGTTTTCTTGTTTCCAGGCCTTTAAGCTGATTCATTTCCTTTACATTTATATTGCTCAATGAAGCCATCACCATGTCATATCTCCACTGGAAATGTTCCATACTCAATGGAACAGATTTAAACCTATTTTTGAAAGATGGTGATTATTGGCTTTGGTTTCTAGAGTTCCTACCGTGTTTTATACATATTTTATCACCACATTTCCATTTTATAAATAACGTTGACCCAGAGTGAAACACTTTTAAATTATTTTAATTTAAATGTGCTCCACTCTGGGTCAACATTATTATGTTTAAAAATGTGATATGTATTCTTAATATTTCCTCATTCCAATCTTTTTTTTAACTTTATGTTCGGCCCACTTGTCAATGTTTTAAATATTTTCAGATTACATAAAAGCAATAAGAGGTGTTTTAAGAAATAAACATTAACTAGAAGCAGCACAAATCAAACTTGGGCTATGCTGCAACTCAGCTGTTTTCACAGTTTGATAACTATGATACAACTTGATGGTCATGATGAGTTACAAGCTCTAAAAATTAGATAGACAGGTATCCTATTATATTATGTGGCTAAATATCCAAATGGAAAGGACAAGAAAAAAGAAAATTCAGTACAGTGAAAATAAAAGGATTTCTAGTTGCAACTGATAGCATTTGCTCAAAAATATTCATTGTAAGACAGATGAAATCAACTTAAGCAAGATAAATCACCATTCCTAAATATCACTATAGCAATCTTCAGGATAATGGAAAACATAACATCCGGATGAACGTATATAAAATATTTGAAATAAAATTCAGCACAAATTAAGAATGTTTAAATACCCCCGATTTCGTGCATATATACATTACATACTCATATTGCTGTGCTTTTTTTTAGGCTAAGTTATATCATGACAAGGTAGAAAACAAATAGGAAACAGTAAGCAAAAAAGAAGAGCTTATACACATAAGAAAAAGAGAAGGAAATGTAGCTAAAACAGGGTTCACATTGTGTTTCCATACTTTTCTGTCCTTCCAGACTATCCTTGCAATCTAGCACATCCATATATTCCAGCATGCATTGTTTATTGTTTATTGGTTCGATTTATATGCCGCCCTTCTCTGGAGACTCAGGGCGGCTTACAATGCGTTAAGCAATAGCCTTCATACTTTTGCATATACCTGCTTAGTAGGGCTTTCGGAGCCCACCAAGCGGTGTTCTTTTTTATACAAAGTCATCTTATTGCCCCCACAATCCGGGTCCTCATTTTACCTACCTCGAAAGGATGGAAGGCTGAGTCAACCTTGAGCCTGGTGAGATTTGAACTTGCAGTAATTGCAGGCAGCTGGTGCTACTTAACAGCACTTTAGTCTGCTGTGCCACCAAGGCTCATTGCCTTCTGTTTTTTAAATTTCTTACTTGTCTCCTTGTGAGATTCTCCTTAATTCCATGTAACCACAACTTTCTTAGTCTTCTCAATTCATTCCTCTTCCTTCATATATCTGTTCGATTATTTGATCCTCATTCTTCTTTTCTTTCATAGTTACTTGCTTTTATAGTCAATCCAGCAACAGTAACAGACCTTGGAGGTCATCTAGCCCAACCTTCCTGCTCTCACAGGAGACCTGTCCTCTTTCTGATAAATGGCTGTCCTGTCTCTTCTTAAAAGTATCCAGTGATGGGGCCTCCATCACTCCCAAAGACAGTTTATTCCACTGGTTGATTGTTCTCACTGTTAGGAATTTTCTCCTTAGTTCTAGGTTGCTTCTCTCCTTGGTTAGTTTCCATCCATTGTTTCTTCTCCTGTCTACAGGTGCTTTGGTAAAGAAATATCCATATTTATTCATCAAACTATTTTTGTTCCATCATACACTTATTAAGTATCCCTGATCCCATACCACTGCACTCAACTATTTTTATGTTTCTCCTGACATATTCCATCTCTCACTTCCAAATAACAAAATGGCAAACAGTGCACTCTTAAACAGATCCATTGTCACTTTTTTTGACAAACATTCATTCTTTTCTATGAGCTTTTGCTGAACTTGACATTTTCCCATTCATTTTTCCGTCTTGAGTAAGCATTCTACAAAACTACATAAATTTATCTACTATTTTTTACTATTTATGTGTGACTTTCAATTGTTCACTCCCTCTTCCTACAAACACAACAACCTTAATCTTTGTCACATTAATTCTGAGTTCCATAATCCATCACATTACATCATATCAACTAGGAAATGTTTTTTTTACAATCATTTGGGTTCAACGTGGCATCCTCTGTATATAAAAGTATACATATATTCACATCCTCAGCCAACACACCTTTAATATCACAACCATTCATTATATATTTATAAATACACTACACAAAAAACACATCACATTTTTGTTTTATTCCTGTTCAAAGTTAAACCATTCACTAAGTTTTCCATTTATTCTCATACAAGCATTTCTCCTATAATACACCATCCTTAACTGCACTCCAGAATCAACTTTCAATTCCATATCTGCACAAAACGTTCCATAATTTTCCAACTCAATAAACATACAATAAATTTTCTCACATTCACTTATTTTTCAGTGACCATTCAAAGAGCAAAAATCTAATCTGCACGATTCCTGCCTGCACCGTACTTCTTAAATTTTACTCACTGTCACCTGTCAAACTCTTTCATTTGAATTCTGCTG